>NW_022437026.1:6650587-6773313 GCF_009761245.1 Sapajus apella
AGAAAGAAAGAAAAGAAAAGAAAAAGAAAAGAAAAGAAAAGAAAGAAAGAGAAAGAAAGAAAGAGAGAAAGAAAGAAAGAAAGAGGGAGGGAAGGAGGGAGAAAGGCAGGGAGAAAGAGAAAAGAAAGAACGAACGAACAAAAGAAGGAAGGAAGGAAGGAGAGAGGGGGCAAGGTAAAGAGATCACTCAAATACAAAAATCAGTAATGAAAGACAAAGAGTGAACACCACTTCCAAACTAACAGAAATAAGTAATACTATACTACTATCAGTAGTATGCCAAAAAAATAAGATAACCATGATAAAATGGACACATTTCTAGAAAAATATAAACTACCAAAACTGACTCAAAAGAAAATAGAAAATCTGAATAGACCTATAACAAGAAAACGGATAGAATTAATAATTTGAAAACTTCCCATTAAAAAATCCAGACCTAAGTGGCTTTACTGGTAAATTCTATCAAGCATGTAAAGATAAATTAATATCAACCCTTCACACACTCAGAAGAAAAGTTGAGAGAATGAGGAAATGCTTCCTAACTCATGATACACAGCTAATATTGTCCTGATACCAAATCCAGACAAAGATATCACACAAGAAAGTAAAAGATCAATTTTCTTTATAAATATAAATTAAAAGAATCTTCACTAAAATGCTAGGAAAATAAACATATAATGTATAAAAAGGATTATGCATCATAACTAAATAGAACTTATCCCAAGAATGCAAAGTTGATTTAATATATGAAAATCGATCAGTATAATAAATCTTATTAATAGGTTAAAGGACAAAAAACGCATGATTACTTGTTGCAAAATTCAACATCCTTTCATGATAAAACACACAAGTTAAGACTAAAAGGGAACTTCCTTAATCAAATAAAAGTCATATACAAAATTCCAGAGCTACCATTATATTTAATGGTAAAACATGAAATATTTTCCCTGAGATCAGATACCAAAAAAAGATGCCTATTATTACTAATTACATTCAACATTGTACCAGAGGCTCTGGTCAGAGAAGTTAGGCAAGAAAAATAAATAAAATACATTCGTATTGGAAAAAGTAAAATTACCTCTATTTTCAGATCGCATGATCTTGAATATTGAAAAAGTCTAAGGAATCCACAAGAAAATATAACCACTGGGTTCATCAAGGTTTCAGAATGCAAAATCAATACACAAAAATCAATTGGATTTCTACACTAGAAATGAACAATCAAAAATAAAATTAAGGAAACAATTCTCTTTATAATAGCATCAAAAAGGATAAAATAATTAGAAATGCATTTAACAAAACATAAGCAAGACTTTTTCACTGAAAAATACAAAACATTGTTGAAAGAAATTTCAAAAACCTAAATAAATGGAAAGATACGACCCACGTTCATGGATCAGAAAATTTAATGTTGTTAAAATGACAATATTCCCCAACTTGACCTATAGATTCAATACAACCTAAAGCAAAGTGCCATCTGCCTTCTATTTTATTTATTTTTTTTTTTGCAGAAGTTAACAAGCTGATTCTAAAATTCCTATAAAAATTCAAGGAAACTTGAATGGCTGAAACAATTTTCAAAAGAGCAAAGTTGGTGGACTTGCATGGCCTAGTTTTAATACTTACCAAAAAGCAACAATGATCAAGACGGTGTAATATTGACATCAATGGAATAGAATTGAAAGCCCAGAAATAAACCTGCATATCTATAATCAATTACTCTTCAATGAAAGTGCCAAGACAATTCAATGGGGAAATCATAGTCTTTTCAAAATATGGTGCCGGAGTAACTAGATATAAACAAGCAAAATAATGAACTGAACTCCTTCCTTGCACCATACTCCAAGTAGACTGTAATTATACATGTAAGAGCGAAGACATTACAATTCTTGGAAGAAAACAAGTGAATACATTTTTATGACCTGGGATTGGGCTTTGAATGGTTTCTTAGATATGACGCCAAAAGCACAAGCAACAAAAGGAAAAAAATATAGATATATTGATCTTCATCAAAATTAAAAACTTTTGTACTTCAAGGGACACCACCAAAAAAAGTGAAAGGGCAACCCACAGATTGAGAAAAAATATTTGCCTATTATATATCTGCTAACAGACTCGTATCCAGAATGTATGAAGAACTCTTGCAAATCAAAAACAAAATGATACATGTTTTTTCTTTTTTTTTCTTTTTTTTTTGAGCCCCGCCCCCCATAAATGTTTTTTAATGGGCAAAAGATGTAAATAGTCATTTCTCCAAAAGACACATAAGTGGCCAAAATGAACATGTAAAGATATTCTACATCCTTAGTCATTAAGGAAGTGCAAATACAACCACAATGAGACATCAGTTCACACACTCTAGGACGACTTTAATCCAAAAGAGATGTTTGGTAAGGATGTTGAAAAACTAGAGGCCTCATATATTTCTGGCATGATTGTAAAATGGTACAGCCAGTTTTAAGATGTGTTTGGCAGTTCTTTCAAAGGTTTAACATAGAATTACCATATGACTTAGAAATTTCCCTTCTAGATATATACCTAACAGAAATGAAAACATGTGTCCACACAAAAACTTGTATACAAATATTCATAACAGCATTATTCATAATAGCCAAAAAGTAGAAATAACTTCAATGGCCATCAGCTGAGGAATGGATAAACAAAATGTACTGTATCCACACAATAAAATATTTTTCAGTAATAACTAGAATAAAGTACTGATACGTGATACATAGAGGAAACTTGAATGTATTACGCCAAGTGAAGATGCCAGACACAAAAGACCACACAGTGATTGATTCTATTTATATGAAGTGTCTAGGATGGGTAAATCCATGGAGACAGAGAGTGATCATCAGGATCTGGATGCAGAGCAGAGTGGGACGTGAATGTTGATGAGTATAGGGACTCATTTAGTGATGATGAAAATTGGCTAGAATTAGTGTACGACCCTGAATATACCAAAAACCACTTAACTGTACAAAATCATTTTTTAAATACCTGAAGTGCTTGGTATACATTTGTTGTATTCTTTTTTGATTGCAAGTAACAGAAATCCAATGTCAATTTGGTTAAGCAACAAAGGGAATCTGTGGGCTTATATAACAAAAGTGTATGCTTCAAAAATGACTTATCATAGAGGCTTAAATGATGGTGGCAGGCTTTGTTCTGCTCCACGTTGTGTTGATTTCAACCTCAGATTATCTCAGGTTCAAATCTGGAGGAGAAATTTTCCTTCCTCTCTCAGAAATCCTGGCAAAAATCTCATTCACTGAGATTGGGCCATATGTTTATCCCTGAACCAATCATTTTGGCTGAGGAAAGCCTGCTTCATATATACACAGCAGGATCACAAAAATTTAGTGACTAAGAGAAGAAACGCCCAATGCTGTCCAAATGGGATAAAATAGAGGAAATTGATACCAAGGAGCCATACAATAGCAAATATTCATGATCAACAGGAAAAGTATGCCAAAATAGGAAATCAATACAGCACAGCTTAGAATTGGCATATTGAGTACTCCTAAACACACAGCTTCTTCCTTCAGTTTTAGCTCTTTATCCTTTGAATTCAAATAACGTTTGAATTACAACTCACACTTAATGGTTACACAGGCATACCTCAGAGATATTTCCAGCTTGGTTCCTGACCACTACAATAAAAGGAATATCATGATAAACTGAGTCATATGAATTATTTATTTCCCAGTGCATATAAAAGTTATTTTACGCTATATTATAGTCTACTAGTTGTGTAATAGCATGTATCTACAAAACAATGAATATACCTTAACTTAAAAATACTTCATTACTAAAAAATACTAATGATCATCTGAGCCTTCAGTGAGCCATAATCTTTTTGCTGGTGGAGGGTCTTACCTTGATGTTGATGGCTGCTGATTGATCAGTATGGTGGTGGCTGAAGACTGAGGTAGCTGTGGTAACTTCTTAAAATAAGACAACAATGAAGACTGCCTCATTGATGGACGCTTTCACAAAAGAGTTCTCTCCAGCATGCAATGCTGTTCGACAGTATTTTACCCATGGTAGAACTTCCTCCAAAATTGAGTTAATCCTCTCAAATTCTGACACAGCCTTACCAACTAAGTGTACGTAATAGTCTAAATTGTTTTCTGTCATTTCAACAACATTCCTCTCATCTTTACCAGGAGCAGAATCCATGTCAAGAAAGCACTTTCTTTGCTCAGCCAAAGGAAACAACTCCTTCTCTGTTCAGGTTTTATCATGAGATTGCAGCAATTCAGTCACATCTTCAAACCCCACCCCCCACACTTTTTTTTTTTTTTTAAAGAAACGGGATCTCCCTTCATCACCCGGGCTGGAGTAGTGTGGCTGTGGTGGGATATGGCTCACTGTAATCACAAACTCCTGGGCTCAAATCTCAAATGATCCTTCTGCCTCAGCCTTCCAAGTAGCTGGGACTACAGGTGCACAGCAACCTGCTTGGCTAATTTTTATTTATTTATTTTTTGTAGACACAGGGTTTTCCTGTGTTGCCTAGGCTGGTTTCAAACTCCTTGCCTCAAGAATCCTCCCACCTCAGTCTCCCAAAGCACTGGGATTACAGATATGAACCATTGTGTCCAACCAGGCTCTCCTTCTAATTCTAGTTCTCTTGCTATTTCCACCACATCTGCAGTTACTTCCTCCACGGAAGTTTTGAACTCCTCAAAGTCATCCAGTAGGGCTGGAACCAACTTCTTCCAAACTCCTATTAATGTTGATATTTTCACCTCCTCTCATGAATCACAAGTTCTTAATGGTGTCTAGAATGGTGAATTATTTATAGAAGGCTATTTACTTTGCCCAAATCCATCAGAGAAATCACTATCTGTGGCAGCTATAGCCACAGATACAGCCATAGCTACGGTCCTTTGAAATATATTTCTTAAATAATAAGAACTGTAAGTCGAAATTACTTCTTGATCTATGGGCTTCAATATGGATATTGTAATAGTAGGTATGAAAACAATGTTAATCTCTTTGTACATCTCCATCAGGGCTCTTAGGTGCACTGTCACCAAGCAGTAATACTTTGAATCTTTTTCTCTAAGCAGTAGGTCTCAATAGGGAGCTTTAAATATTCAGTAAACCATGCTGTACACAGATGTGCTATCATCCAGGCTTTACTGCTCTATTTGAAGGGCACAGGCAGAGTAGATTTAACATAATTCTTAAGGGCCTTGACATTTTCAGAATGGTAAATGATTGGCTTCAAGTTAGAGTCATCAGCTGCCTTAGCTCCTAACAACTAGAGTCAGCTTGTCCTTTGAAATTTGGAAACCAGGAACGATTTCTCTTCTTCTCTGAAAGCTCTACATGGCATTTTCTTTCAATATAAGGATGTTTTGTCTACATTGAAAATTGGTAGTTTAGTGTAGCTGCCTTCATCAATGACCTTAACTAGATTTTCTGGGTAACTTGCTGTAGCTTCCAGCACTTGTTGCTTCACTTTGCATTTGTCTGTTGCAGAGACCGCTACTTCCCTTAAACCTCATGAGTCAACCTCTGCTAGCTTTAAACTTTTCTTCTACAACTTCCTCACCTATCTCAGCCTTCATAGAACTGAAGAGCGTTAGGGCTTTATTCCGAATTAGGCTTTAGCTCTTAAGGGAATATGGCAGCTGGTCTGATCTTCCATCCAGACCACTTAAACTTTGTCTATATTGGCAGTAATTCTTTTTCACTTTTTTATCATTCATGGATTCATTAGCGTAGCACTTTTAATTACCTCTAAAAAATTTTCCTTTGCATTCACAACTTGGCTAATCATTTGATGAAAGAGGCCTAACTCTCGGCTTAACTTGGCTTTCAATATGCCTTCTTCACTAAACTTGTTTCTAGCTTTTGATTTAAAGTGAGAGATGGCCAACTCTTTCTTTCACCTGAGCACTTAGAGGCTGCTGTAGGGTCATGAATTAGCCAATTTCAATATTGTTGTGTCTCAGGGAAGAGGGAGCCCTGAGGAGAGGGAGAAAGAGTGGAGTAGTCAGGACACACGCAACATTTATCAGTTAAATTTACCATCTTATGTGGGTGTGGCTTGTGGAACCTCAAAATGATTACAATAGTAACGCCAAAGATCACTGGTCACAGATCACCAGAACAGATGTAATAATAATGAAAAAAAACCTGAAATATTGCGAGATGAACCAAAATGTGATGCAGAGACACCAAGTGAGCACAAGCTGTTGGAAACTTGCTCAACACAGGGTTGCCACAAACCTCCAATTTCTAAAAACTGTGGTATCTGTAAAGTGCAATAAAGTGAATCATGATGAAACAAAGTGTGCCTATATTCCCAGATTTGCATTTTTAAGTGCACCTGAATTTGCATTTTTTAAATGAAATTTTAATATTTTATCACCACATTTTATTAGCCCGTCCTTCATGTAGTGAGTTTAGTCGTGGCCCCTAAAATGCTATTTCCAAGTCCTAATACCTGGGCCCTGTGAATTATATGGGAAAATTTCCTGTAACTACAATTCAGTAAAAGATCTTGAGATGAGAGCATCCAGGATGGCCAGGTGGGCCCTAAGTCCAGTGACAAGTATCCTTATAAAAGACAGAATAGGGGCCCAACTCGGTGGCTCACATCTGTAATCCTAGCACTTTGTGAGGCCCAGGCAGGCGGATCATTTGAGTTCAGGAGTTCGAGACCAGCCTGGCCAACATGGTGAGACCCTGTCTCTACTAAAAATACAAAAATTACCCAGGTGTGGTGGTGGGTGACCATAGTCCCAGCTACTCGGGAGGCTGAGGCAGGAGAATGGTTTGAACCTAGGAGATGGAGGCTGCAGTGAGCCAAGATCATCCCACTGCACTCCAGCCTAGGTGACAGAGCCAGGATTCATTTAAAAAGAGAGAGAGAGAGAGACAACGAGAGAAGACAAGGAGAGAATGTCCTGTGAAGGTAGAGGCAAGAAATTGGAGTGACGCCACCACAATGAATGCTGACAGCAGGCAGAAGTTGGAAAAGGCAAGGAATAGCTTTCCCCCTCAAATATCCAGTGTGAATGCCATCCTGCAGACACCTTGATCCTGGACTTCTGCACAGCAGGACTTTGAAATGATACATTTCAGTTGTTTTAGACCACCAAGTTTGTGCCGATTTGTCAGGGCAGCCCTAGGAAACCAATACACTCTGATATTGATATAGACAGCAGAGTTTGAAAGCATCATGTCTATTTCACAGACTTTCATCTTCAAAGCATTTGAGTAGACCTCAAGGATATTTAAAATCAGATATCATATGTTTTTTCTGCAGGAGCAGGTAGATTCAAAGTCCATTTTTCTTTACTCTTTCATATTCTTTCCCAACTCTAAAACAAAACAAAGAAAAAAATTGCAAATAAAAGCCTAGAGGGGGAAACCCCTCAAACTTGGATTAAAGTGAAATTAAAAGGGGAAAATATACACTGCCATTTCAAGAAGCTTGTGAGAAAAGAGGAGAAAGATGGGGAGATAAAGGGATATTAAAGTGAAAAGGAAGTTATGTTTTATTTTTGTTTTTGGAATTGCAAAGAATTAAGCATGTTTCAGACTTGGATAAGGGGAATCTATAATTAGAGAAGGAAATAGTTACAGCCTGGGTATCTCTCATTCTAAATGCCTGGGACCAGAAGTGTTTCAGGCTTCAGATTTTTCTCAGATTTTGGAATATTTGCAAATACATATGAGACGTCTTGGAGATATACAAGTTAGAGCTTAGACCAAGTCTAAACACAAAATTTATTTATGTTACATATCCACAAAACCTGAAGGTAATTTTATATAATAGTTTAAATAATCCTTTTCATGAAGTAAGGTTTGTATTAAGCACCTATGTGTGGAATTTTCCACTTGTGGCACATCTCAGCACTCAAAAAGTTTTCAATTCTGCAGTATTTTTTATTTTAGATTTGCAGATTAGGGATGCTCAGCATGAATGGAACAGAAAGAGGGGGACTGATACAGGCAGGTTTGTTAAGGAGGCTGGAGGGAAGGAGTTACTGGCACAGGGAGCCACAGGCATTGTGAATGAAAAGATGGAGACCTTGTCATTAAATACTAGAAGCATGGTCAAGACCGCCGTGGCTGTGAAGAGATTTTAGATGAAGGTTAAAGGGAAAAAGACAATCATACCTAACCTGATGATCTTATGTTTTTCTCTATGATGACCTGTATGTTCTAAAGTTGAGGGGTGAGAAGTGAGTAGGGTGCTTGGGGGAACGGACAGCCTTTCAGCATTGCTAAGGAGAATGGCAGGAGAAACTCATCTAGGACAGGCAGAAACCTTGAAGAGCACATCAGGCTGAGGAGCTGGCTGGGCCTGGAGATCCTATTTGGTGGTACCCATGTTCCGTTTTAAGATTGCTCCAGAATGGTGAAATAAGATCAGAGGAGGAGTTTAGAGTACTGACTTAGGGTTGGATTTCCAGTGTGTGCAGTCAGGAGAGAGAAGGAATGGAAGTACTGAGGTCCTCCTAGGATTACAAGGCAAGTGCAGTGAAGGAATGTTCGAGTTGGAAGGTGACCATTGAGATTAAGAGGCAGAGTTAAAAGTCTCTGAGACTGCTGGCCAGGCGCAGCGGCTCCCACCTATAATCCCAACACTTTGGGAGGCTGAGGCGGGCGGATCACGAGGTCAGGAGATGGAGACCATCCTGGCTAACACAGTGAAACCCTGTCTTTACTAAAAATACAAAAAATTAGTCGGGCATGGTGGCATGTGCCTATAGTCTCAGCTACTTGGGAGGCTGAGGCAGGAGAATTGCTTGAACTGGGAGGTGGAGTTTGCAGTGAGCCAAGATGGCACCACCGCACGCCAGCCTGGGTGACAGAGCAAGACTTCATTCTCATAGAATTGAGAAATCTAAGAAAGAGCACAGTTAGCCCTTTCTTCCACAACCTTCCGTCACCCTTTTATAAAATTAATGCAGTAGACTTTATGTGCCCTGACTTGTTCCAACACAGACGGGAAATCAGGAGGCCTGGGTTCTGGTCCCAACCCTGCCCTTGTCATACTGGGCGATGTGCCCCTTTATCACTGTATCCCTGGGTTTCTTTAGCTGCAAGGAGGTAGATTTGGCTAGACGACTGCTTCCCAGATGCTCCGAGCCACCCTACTCTACCTACGGGGAGCATCCCCTAGTGTGGGAGATCTCCCTGCACAGGGAGTATTACAAGGAGCAATGTCAAGGCGGAGAAGGGAAGCCAGGAACTTGCCAGAAGTGAAGGTCAGGCAAGTGCTGCATCACTGGGGGCCCCCATTTTCACTCTCTTTTACATCATTCCATTTGTTGGGAGGCCAGGACCAAAGCGGAGGATCGGCCTTTACCTGTTCTGTTCTTTGTTCACAGCCTGGAGCCTTTGGAGTCCAATATCAAGTCAGCTGCACACTGGGCCAGTAGGCCTAGGCTAAAATTGAGAAGTGGTTTAACTCAAAGCCAGATGCAGAGCAATGCAGTCAAAATAATTGAACACATGTATGTGCAGGCTTACTGACAAACAAAATAAGACAGCATCGCTACTTCCAAGCAGCTGAGAAAACAAGGAAGCATACAAAATAGGTGGCTAAGTATCCTTCCTGGGGTAGTTTAAAGAGCTGGAAGGAGTTTTGTAAGAAACAAGCAACCAAGCCTGTGGGAGAGCCCAGAGTTTGAGGCTTGTTCTGACAGGCTGAGTGACCACAGCCAAGTCACTATCACATTCTGAGCACTTTTCCCAGGTAGCCTCAGTGGGAGGCGGGGCACATTTTCCAAGATTATCAAAAGGGACTTCTGTAAAAGAAATGGGAAAAGAACGGGCCAAACATGAGAAGGTTTACTGACGAGCAGGAAGAGAATATGGATGGCTACTCCAACCTAAAAGTTCCTACCTGCTCCTTCCCTCTGGCCCCTCCCTCCACAAAGGCAGTTGCAAGAGCTTAGGCAGAGGACCAGGCCTAGCCCCCATGGAGAACCAGGCAGAATTGACGCAATTCCTTGCAAACCTGTTCTCTAAGCAGGCTAATTTAAATGAGCCAGAATAAATCCTTCCCGTGACAATTAGTAATTTTTATGGTCTTTCTGCACTCATCTAACTAATTGCACATCTCACATTTTACAATTTCCCCTCCCCCAGCAGTACAAGAGTAGTGGTTAGCAATGACCTTGGCTTCTTCTCCCTCAGAACCTATTCAGAATAGTTAGAGGGAGAAAATATACATGGCTAGGGTCTACCCAGTACAGTTACCCTCTTATCTCTTTCTTCTGTTGTTTTCCAGTCCATGTGGTTAAGTCAGCCAGTGTTGATTGAGAGGTCATGCATGCTGTGAAGTGATGAAGTCTTATCAATGGCACGGTTAGCTCTTTCTTCCACAGCCTTCTGTCGCCTGTTTATAAATTTAATACAGCAAACTTTATCAGTGGCTACCTGGAGTGATACGGAAATGCACAGACACAGAGTAGGAGGGGAAGATGGATGCATAAACAAATAAATCTGCCTGTCAGGGAGATGGAGGCATAACTTAGCTAGACCATGGGACTCAGTGGGGACCCAAAAAAGGAAGTCCTGTCTCTCAGCTGTCAAGAGAGGTGATGTTTGAGTTAAATCTTGAAACCTGAGTAGGAATTCACTAGACAAGAGTTCCAAGGAAGTAGAACAATATATGCAGTGGTTTACAATAGCCTTGCATTTTGGGGAACTGCAGATATTACAAACACTACAACTAGCATGCAGGGTGTTGGGATGGGGGACAGAAAAGCAGCTGATAAGTGGTTGGCAGAGCAAAGCTCATGGAGACCTTGCAGGATCCAGGAGAGCTAGGGCTTTAATCTGAAGGCAGCGGGAGAACCATCAAAGGCTTTTGTTGTTGTTATTTAAATAATGAAGTTATGCAGTATTTTGAAAGACAGCTGCCTGTAGTGTGGAGCAGGACAAGCCAGAGGAAGGGAGAAGACTGAAGGAAGCTGTTTCATGGAAAGAGGCACAAAGGATGGAGAAGAGGAACAAACCTCAAAGAAATACAAGCATGAAAATCAGCAAAGCTTAGTGACTGTTTTATTTGAGCTGTGATGGAGAAAGGAGGATGTGGAACACTCTTAAGTGCCCAGAGGAATGATGACGGTACCATTCCTCAAGGTAAGGAACATAGGACGCTTGGGGGAGGAGAGAGTAAGCTCAATTCAGATGTATAAAGTTGGAAATGTCAATGAGATATCTTACTTAATTAAAAAAAATTTTTCCACTGATAACACCAAATGTTTGCAAGGATGTGGAGCAACAGAGACTCTCATTCATTGCTGGTGGAAATGCAAAATGGTGTAAACACTTTGGAAGACAGTCTGGCAGTTTCTTATGAAACTAAACATATTCTTAATACATGATCCCGCAATGATAATCCTTGGTATTCATTCAAAAGAGTTAAGAACTTACATTCATGTAAAAACCTGCACGAGTGTTTACAGCAACTTTGTTATAATTGCCAAAAGTTGGAAGATACCAAGGTGTCCTCCATTAGATTAATGAATAAATTAATTGTGGTGCATACAGACAATGAATATTATTCAGCAATAAAATGAGCTATCAAGCCATAAAAAGACATGGAAGAACCTTTAAATCCATATTGTAAAGTGAAAGAATTCAATATGAAAAACTAGATACTGTAAGATTCCTATTATATGACATTCTGGAAAGGCAACACTATGGAGATAGTAATCATATCAGTGGTTTCTGGGGGTTTGGAAGGAAGGTGGAAGGAATAAGCAGGGAGAGCAGAGGGAGTTTTTTAAATCTTTATTTCAATAGCTTTGGGGGTCCAAGTAGTTTTTTGTTACATGGATGAATTATATAGTGGTGAATTTTGAGATTTTACTGCACCTGTCACTTGAGTAGTGCACATTGTACCTAATGCGTAGTTCTTTTTATGCCTAGACCCACCTCCTGCCCTCCCCCTTCTGAATCTCTGAAATCCATCATATCACTCTGTATGCCTTTTCATACTCACAGCTTATCTCCTGCTTATAAGTGAGAACATAAGGTTTTGGTTTTCCACTCCTGTGTTACTTTACTTAGAATAATGGCCTCCAGCTCCATCCAAGTTGCTGCAAAAGACATCATTTCATTCTTTTTCATGGCTGAGTTGTATTTCATGGTGTATATACGCTACATTTTCTTTATCCACACATTAGTTGATGGGCACTTAGGTTGGTTCCACATCTTTGCAATTGTGGCTTGTGCTGCTGTGAATATACATGCACAAGCATCTTTTTCATATAATGACATTTTTTTTCTTTGGGTAGATATCCAGTAGTGTGATTGCTGGATTCAATGGTAGATCTACTTTTAGCTCTTTAAGGAATCTCCATACGATTTTCTATACTGGTAGTACTAATTCACGTTTGCACCAGCAGTGTATAGGTGTTCCCTTTTCCCTACATCCGTGCCCACATCTATTGTCTTTTACTTTTTAATAATGCCATTTTTGCAGGAGTGAAGTGTCGTTGTGGATTTACTTTGCATTTCCACACAAGAGACTTTTAGGGCAGTGAAACTATTTTGTATGATATTGTTATGGATACATGTCATTAAGGATTTGTCAAAACTCATAGAATGTACAATACCATATTAACTATGAACTTTAGCTAATAATCATATGTCAATGTTGTCTTATCAATTATAATAAATGTGCTGAACTAGTACAAGATGTTAAGAATAGGGAAAACTGGTGGTGGGCATATGGGAGCTCTCTGTACTGCCTGTTCAATTTTTCTGTAAACCCAAAACTACTCAAAAGAAAATAAAGTCTATAGATTAAAAAAAAAAAAAAAAAGCAAAAGAACATTTTGATTTCTGGCCAGTTTTGCACACCTTCTTTTCTAAACTTATCTGAGTAAATGAGGACAGAGGGCATACATGGTCAGGATTCAGCCTTCCACTCAGCTGTCAGTATGTGAATGTAGGGAGACCCTTCAGAAGTCTAAGACATGGTTTGAGACCCTATGAAGCTGAATCACGGTGAGAGACAGAAGAGTTGCACAGAGAGAATCGTAGCACATGATTGTTGGAAGAGGCTTCATACCAATTGCTACATCTTAAATACAGACATATAAGTCCTAGAGAGAACAGTGATATGCCTGGTATCACCTAAGTTATTTTTAAAAATTCATTCATCCAGTTAATTGTGTTTGGCATTGGAAATGATGGATGAGAAGCAGTGAGTAATATTAAGGTGCCTATTGTCTAGTGGAGCAAACCAGCAATAATCAGGACATGAAAGCAACATAATAACAACTACAATGGAGGTGGTGAGGTGCAAGGACAGCAAATCCGGGATTAGGCACCTCTCAGCCATTAAGGTCCCAGCTGTGAGTGGGGGCCACAGCAACGTCTCTTCCCAAGGCTGAGTCGGGGCCAGAGTCCAGACCACTCAGTTTCCCTTTCCGTCTTTCTCCTCTTGAGCATGAAGAGACTGATGTTGGGAGGTTTGTTGAGAAATCAAACTGAATCACTTGAGAGTTGTGAGGACAAATGGGAAGGGCTGTTTGACCTAGCTTTTCTATTGCTGAACTAATACTGCTAAGGTAGTATTTCCCTAGAGTGAATAAAAGCATTCCTCATCACTTGTTCACCATAGGTAATTCTGATCCAGGTAGCCACATAGCTTTAGGTGGGCTTCCTCAAGTGTTCCTACAGCTTTCTTCTTTCTGGATTTTCTCCACAGTTTACCATGGAGACCAGAATCCTCTTCCCTGGGGACACCACAATCTTTCCTCCTGGGAAAGTGAGCATGCTTACTGCTATCGGTCCAGCCTCATCTTCCCAGGCTGTATTGACTTGGTGCAATGTTACCGATGGGGCTGTGTCCCCCATAAGCTCCCACAAACATACGTCCATCCCATCTGGGGAGAAAAAGCAGTTTTATCTACTTTTCTACTTGGCTTCAAAGAATCTAGAAAACCAGATATTTTGTATCAAGTGTCAAGCAACAAGTAGAAATCTGAAACCCAGTAAAAAGTCCTTCTTGTGATGAAAAATTTCTTCCATATGTTTGGAAACCAAGCTGCTTTCATATTAATTGAATATACTGAACACACACAAAATAAAACAATGTCTTAAGATCTTTCTTTTACAACGCTGGGTTCAAAAGTTTTGGATTCCAAAATGTTTCTTACAAGGCTTTAACTGCATTCCAGGCATGTTGTGTGCTCCCAGCTCAAGCTGGCTCAGTGTTTTAGGCCAACCAACACAATTCACGTAACACCCTTGTACATTTCCAACATTTCCCGTATCATCTGCCTCAGAGGACTACAGGCTCCCCAAGACGGTGAGTGACGTGTGGCTAAGATATAGGAATTAAGGTGGAATCACAGGCAGATACCTGAACAAAAAGTCAAAATAACTAGATTTTTTTTTTAACCCAGCCCCCAGCACTGGTCAATGTATGACTCTAAAATACCAATTATTTGACCCGATCTTTATTATTCTCTTAAGCCTTCACCACTTTGGGGCCCAAATAATGGGAAGTGAAAGCCTTATGTGCCATTGTCTGGAATAAAAGAAAACAAAGGAGTTGAAGTATTTGAAAAGAAAAAAAAAAAATCCCACAAAGGTCTCGCATGCTTTCCTCGATGCCAAGCCCGATGCGAGGAATGTGAAAAGTTGGCCAGGCGTGGTGGCTCATGTGTGTGATCCCAGTGTTTTGGGAGGCTAAGGCAGGGGGATCTCTTGGAGCCAGGAGCTTGAAACTGCCTAGGCAGCACAGTGAGACCACATCTCCATGAAAACAAAAATAAAAATTAGCCAGGCATGGTGGTGCATACCTGTAGTCCCAGCTACTTGGGAGGCTGAGGCAGGAGGATCACTTGAAGCCAGAGCTTGAGACTGTAGTGAGCTATGATCACGCCACTGTACTCCAGCCTCAGCGACACAGCGAGACCCTGCTTCTAAAATAACTAACTGAACAAATAAAAGTAAAAATCCAAAAAGTTCTTGAAGGCGAAAATGCTCTTCTTTCTCTGGCTCTCTCTCTGCCAGTACTGCAGATAAATGAGTCAGTGTTACATGGGTAAAAATTAAGATTTATCTTCAAGAAAAAGTAAATATTTTAAAAATATACACCCACGAAAAATCAGGGAGCAACTCAACAGTGAAATGCATGGTAACCATTATGAATGCTTTGCCATCTGCTTGAGTCTTCCCTCCTATTCCTGTGTCTGACCATCCCTGCCACAGACCTAAACTGCAGCCACACCAAATAACCTGATGTCCCAAGAATATGCATTTCTGTACATGTGCTTCCAATTGCTTGGCATGTCCATCCTTACTCCCTATGACCCATTCCTCATCATCTTTCTGGATTCGACTTAAAATTGTCTCCTCTGTACAGTTTTCCTGATTACCATCATGAGTAAATGATACCCTATCAGGCCTCCTCTCCCTGGGCTTCTAGAATCCTCAATGTTCTAATCCATGCCTCCATGAAAGTACAAATGCGTCATCACTATCTGTAACTAAAAATTACACTATCTGTAATTAAAAATTACATCTGTCATCCCCACTGGGTCTTGAGATCCTTAAAGGTGAGGATGAGGTTATCCACTGTGATCTCCAGGGCCCCACGTGATGCCTGCCCTTAACAATTTTCTGAGTCAAGACAGAGGTTTGATGGCATCTGCTTGCATTGACACCCTGCATTGGCTTCTGAGAATTGATTTTTAAATTTCCAGGAATTTTATGAGCTGATATTAAAAATTACAGTATGCAGATTAACAATTAAATAAGTATATTTAAAACAAAAGTTAGAGATAGTCAAAAGTCATTGCTCGCTAATGATGTTACAACATTTTCTATTATCTATACACTTGGAGGAACTATTTATGTCTGTCCTACCTGTGTGCTGGAAATGCCACGTGCACGCATGCCCCTACCTGTGTGCTGGAAATGCCACATGCACGCATGTCCCCACCTGTGTGCTGGAAATGCCATGTGCACGCATGCCCCTGCACGTCCCTTCCATCTCCACATTTAGTAACCTCATGTTGGTAGCTTGGAATTGGCCATGGTAGGACTATTTATACCACAGAAATTGGCAAATGCTACAAATCAGGGCTTGATTTATTGTTTTTTTGATTGTCTAGACTTAAAGTGACAAAGAAAATGTTAATGCAGATTAAATTTACAATGTCTCTAATCATTACATTGTGAATAACACACACACACACACACACACACACACACACACACACACACACACAAACCCATGCGTTTAAAAACTATTATCCTATTCAACAAAGAAGCCTCTCATGTCATTGATAAACAAGTGAAATTGTTATGTATATCTTCGTTGTTTTACTTTCATTTTATTCATTAAGATATCAACCAACATTCATCCCAGAATAATACTTGTTTGTCAATTGCAATCATAGATTGGCTACAGATACAAGAATTTGGCAAACGTTCATGAAAGCATTCAGTGAAAATCAATTGGCAACATAGCGCTTATAATAAAGAGTATTGCATGTTTTTATTCTTATCTGTAAGTCAGGAACTACGCATCCTTTACTTCAGTAACATCTAGAATAAGCTAATGCATGCCTTTGAGTGCACACATTTCTCTTCCTGGAGAGCACATTGTTAAACATCTACCAGCACGTCACCAGATTCAGAGAGGAGGGACACCAGAGATGGCTGCAGTAGTGAGGGAGGGCTACGTTTAAAGAGGAAGTGAGACACAGACTCCACGTAGGCGTGAAGGGTCAGAGAAGGAATCTCAGTGGAAGAAGCAGTTGCAGTATTAATGTCAGGTTGAACAGCACAAGCTCAGGCATAAAGGTAGAAAAGCCTTCGTCCAGATGCTGGAGAGGATGTGGAGAAATAGGAACACTTTTACACTGTTGGTGCGAGTGTAAATTAGTTCAGCCATGTGGAAGACAGTGTGGTGATTCCTCAAGGACCCAGAAATAGAAATTCCATTTGACCCAGCAATCCCATTACTGGGTATACACCCAAAGGATTATAAATCGTTCTACTGTGAGGACACATGCACATGAATGTTCATTGTCGCACTGTTTACAATAGCAAAGACTTGGAAACAACCCAAATGCCCATTGATGATAGACTGGGCAGGGAAAACGTGGCACATATACACCATGGAATACTATGCAGCCATCAAAAACGATGAGTTTGTGTCCTTTGTAGGGACATGGATGAACTTGGAAACCATCATTCTCAGCAAACTGACACAAGAGCAGAAAATCAAACACTGCATGTTCTCACTCATAGGTGGGTGTTGAACAATGAGAACACATGGACACAGGGAGGGGAGCATCACACACTGGGGTCTGTAGGGGGAAATAGGGGAAGGACAGTGGGGGGTGGGGAGTTAGGGAGGAATAACATGGGGAGAAATGCCAATTATAGGTGATGGGGAGGAAGGCGGCAAACCACACTACCACATGTGTACCTATGCAACAATCTTGCATGTTCTTCACATGTACCCCAAAACCTAAAATGCAATAAAATATATTTTTTTAAAAGAAAAGGCTTGGTCCATGGAAACAGCAAGAGTTGGGGCTGCTGGAACAGAGGTGGCCGTTGAGAGTGGTGGGAGATCAAGCTGCACAAGCTGGGAAGGGCTGAGCTCCGGAAATCAGTGCAAGTGAGGCAGAGGAGTCGGATTTGATCTAGCAGGCAATAGGGAGCCACCTCTGATTCTTGAAAAAGAGTGATGAGAAGTGAGCAGTGATTTAGGAGGACTAATAGGGCTGTGATATTCAGGATAGGTTGGAAGAGGGAGAGACTAGCTCCAGTCCCTCCAGAAAGCAAGCAGATTATGAAGGAATTCAGGACTCCAAGGGTGAAGAAATGCAGCCCTCTCCTCCATCCTCTAAGCACCTTCTCTTTTCCTTTCCCTCTACCAAGCTCAGACACAGCCCCCTCCCCCAAGCTTCCCCTCCAACAGCCCTTTTCTCTGGGGCCTATGATTAATTCTCTCTTAAAAGTATCTGGTGATAGATCCAACGGGCATTTCATAAATCCTGCCTCATTATGTGACACCTAGTTTAAAAACTTCCTTTTGTCTAGATCAATTATGAAATAAAAAAATTTGACCTGAACCCAAGCCCACATCTATTTTTTCATTGAGAAAGGTAGATTCAGTGATGATCAGAAAAATCTAAGAATAAGGGAATTTGATTCTGTAGTTTCAGTACCCAAGAAGTAAGTAGCTAAATCAGCACTAACAAATGTTCTTCAAAATCAATTATATCCATTTCTTCTCCAGTTCTCCTCCGTGCCTGTGTGCCCTCCCCTCACGCACATGCACATGCTCACACAGACACATAGGCCCTCAGTGCCTAGCAATCTGTCAGTCAGCTACCGCTAGCACTGCCATTCCTATTATCCTGGGCTACTGAGAGGAAGGGATATTCAAAAGGGAGTGATCAAGTTAAAAAAACAAGATGCCTGTGCCATGTACACTCTTCCAAGGATTCTTGTTGCTTCCAGGGCTATGGTATGGCACCTAAATTATGGTGTGCTTCAAGATTATATTTGCCTTTGCATATTTAAGTGGTCCAGCCTCATTTATACCATCTCAGTGAAAACAATGTCTGGCTTGTAGTTTCATGGCCCCAGCATGGAGCCATGGTTGGCCAAGCATATAATGGTCTATGGGTTATGAGGTTGGGGTGGGGAGGTGCTGGTGTTGGTGATGCACATACAGTTAGGTTGACCTGGATTGTTTCCTCTGTCAGTGTGGACCTGCCCCTGTTTGTCCTGGGGACATGGTTTGACAGGTATAGAATAGATGCTCTCACTGCTGAGAAAGAAAAAAAATATCCAAAGTGAGTAATGTTTTTACGCTTTTTCTTTTAAAATATAATCTATTACAAAAAATGCTATACCTGGGCTACTATTTCTAATCCTTCTAGAAGCTCCCAGCATAGGCCCTTAAACACATTCTTAGACACACACACACACACACACACACACACACACACGTGCACGCACACACACACACGTGCACGCACACACACACACACACACATGCAGAATTTCTATCCTGCCTTCAAAATGCCAACCCTGCATATCTACAAACATGTCTGCCCAAATTCCACAGACACTTCTAGCTGCTGCTTTCCTCCTAGTTCCCTGTTGAGAACCTACAGGGGTTTGGCTCCCTAATTTTTCTCCCTATCAAGGACAAAAATAAAAAGTCATAAATGCCAGAAATTTCTAGGAGCTAAATCAGCTCCTTCACATGACTGATTTTTTTTTTAATGGAGTTTTGCTGTTGTTGCCCAAGCTAGAGTGCAATGGCATGATCCCAGCTCACTGCAACCTCCGCTTCCCAGGTTCAGGCGATTCTCCTGCCTCAGCCTCCCAAGTAGCCGGGACTATAGGCACATGCCACCATACTCGGCTAATTTTTATATTTTTAGTAGAGACGGGGTTTTACCATGTTGGCCAGTCTGATCTCGAACTCCTGACCTCAAGTGATCTGCCTGCCTCAGCCTCCCAAAACGACGGAATTACAGGCATGAACTACCGAGCCAGGCCCACGTGGGTGATTTTTATGCTGGGCTCTGTCAGGCATCTGATACTCAGTCCCATGGTAGGTCTGTCACGCTGGTGACCACACCTAATCAAGGAAAATCTGTCAATCCATGGCAATCAGGAAGCCCTTTTTTTTTTTTTTGCATTGAGCCAGGCACTTGAGAGATCTGAAGAGTATAAGAGGTATTTCCTGCTTTTGACAGGAAAGAAACGAACATGTGCAAAACTATCCGAGAATAATTCAGTGCTACAGTGGGTGGCACTGACCAGTGGAGACACTGTAGTATTGTCATCAAGTGCTAGATTCCTAGAGAGAAATGTGGGCTCATTCTAGCCTCTTCCTTTTCCCCCACGACACAGGGACCCACAGACACGTGGACACTGTCTGTTTCATAGAAAGTGAGCCACCGTAGTGTCTAATCCAGTTCACTCTGGGGACCATACTAAGATTTTCAGAATTTAGTATTCAGTAAGAGTCAACATTATTATGGGACAAAGATACTGGGGCTTTATTTTGCGGGTAAGAAAATACACACTGCTCTGGATTTTCTTTCTTTCTTTTTCCTTTCTTTTCTTTTTTTTTTTTTTCTTTTGAGATGGAGTCTTGTTCTTGTCGCTCAAGCTGGAGTACAATGGCACAATCTCAGTTCACTGCAACCTCTGCCTTCTGGGCTCAAGCAATTCTCCTTCCTCAGCCTCCTGAATAGCTGAGATTACAGGCACCCACCACCACACCCAGCTAATTTTTGTATTTTTAGTAGAGACAGGATTTTATCATGTTGGCCAGGCTTGTCTTGAACTCCTGGTCTTAGGTGATCTGCCCTCCTCGGCCTCCCAGAGTGCTGGAATTACCGGCTTGAGCCACCATGCCCACCTGTTCTGGGTTTTCATATTCATGTCTCTACCTGTGAGGGTTGTGCCTTCACTCAACTAACATGAACAAGTCAAGTTACACAGGACACTGACCTCCAACAGGAGCCCAAAATTGGAGCATGAGATTTTGATTAAGTTGCTATATTGTGGGTTAAGGTGTTGGTTGGTTCGTTTGAATCTACTCTCAAAGTATTTGCCTCTTCTAATTTGTGATTTAAAGATTTTTAAAACACTCATCTCTATGTCGTTCTTTTTTAACATCGAAGATTCTCATCAATAAAGTTTTAGCATCTAAGGACTACATGAGGTTGGAAAGTTAATTTATTTGTTCCCCAAGACTTATTCTATTATTTTTCTTTAAAAAGAGCCCACAATTTCTCCCAATCATCTTTTATAGTCTGTCATTGTTCCTTGTTGAGAAGTTGTCCTTTATAGTTCGTTTATATTTTGCTTACTACAGATTAAGCTCATTTTCTTTTAAGATATTTTAAAAAGATGATTTGTTCATTCATTTATGTTCATTCAGCAAATATTTAATGAATACCAACTCTGTGCCAATACCATTCCACACTTCTCTCCAGGTACCATAGTATAGTTACTTCAACAAAATATATCACGTTTCTGCTGATGCCCAGGTACTGAAGACAAAATGAAGAAGAGAGAATAGCTCCTAGCTTCCCCTTAGTAGACACCAAGATTTCACCTTGAGGGGGATGACTGCATGGCTCCTTTGCTTGTGTGTTTATGTGTGTGTGCATATGTCACATGAGCTCTGCTTATTAACAGGTAAATAGACATAACTCTAAGGAAATAACGTTCACAGATTCCATTTACCAAGTCCCTACTTTTTGCCAGGCAATATATTAGTCACTCTACACACACTTAGTCCGAACAGGAACACTACGACGCAGGTACTATTACCATCCCCATCTTACAGATGAAGAATCCATGCTCAGGGAGACGTGGCATGTCTCCAGGCCACAGACGGGCATGTGTCCGTGCAGAGGCACTGTGTTCTTGCATGCCGCTCTGTGGTCCCAATGCTTTTATCTTGTATTTTTCTGTAGTGACTGTAGCAGGCCTGATGCAAAGGCAGCCTCAGGATTTTGAAAGATGTGATTGTTTGTATCTAATATTTAATGAGCTCACACATAATCCTCATGGATGCCTTTGATCTTCACACCATGTAGAGGCCACTTACTGTGACAGAGGGGCCTCCTTGCTCCTGCCTTCCTACAAACATTCTGCATTCACTGGGAGAAGTGTCCAGGGAGAGCTCACAGATGAATTAGGAAAACTCCAAGTCCTGGTCCTGCCCATGGCTTGGCATGATTTGGGCATCAGGGAGAGCTCATTGCTTGGCAAGTCTTGCTACCCACCAAATATGGTGGAGAGGAATTGGGTAGCAAAATCAGTGGGCTTCATACCTTCAGGAGGTATGCTAGCTATGCCAAAAACTATAAGACACTGTCCCTCTACGTTAGATCACAGTTCTGTTATGCCCATCTGTGATCCCCACAAAAGGATTTGTAGAAACAAAGAAAATTGGTAAATCAAGAGAGTGTCCTAATAAAACCATCTACTCCCAAGACAACCCCTAAAAGAAAACACGCAAATCACAGGGCCAGGCTATTGTGAGGGTGAGGATGGCATTCCACCCCCAAAACTCCACATCTGGCCAAAGAGCTTTACTAACAACATAGGAAGGTGCACCTGGGAACCCAGGGCCTAGAAATGATGACCCCCACCTTGTACAAGGCTTCCCTGAGAGCTGCCCACTCTGTATGGCGGAGTACCCACCCTACCCAATAGCGGTCCCCATTGTGCGCACGTTTCAGGCACAAACATTTGCATACAGCACCCATAATCTGCAGAGTAATCGTGACTGTTGTGACTAGAGAATAAAGTGACTCTCAGAGGAACCCACGGTCCCACGGCTGGCCTGGCCGATTGTAGGGCCTTTGCTCTTCTGAGGATGCCATGTGCCCCTAGGAGGGGTCTCCCTCACTTAGATCTGGGGTAATAAGCAAAAACATTAAAATCCAACAAAAATGTACTATCACACTCAAACAAGGAAAGAGATACAACCTCAAGCTAAAAACTGCCAAAGGCAGAACCCAAGGAGAGAAACAGAATTTTGCCATCCTCTTACTTCTGAAACAGAACTAGTGAGTTGACGAAATAGGAAAAATCTTTCTAGAACTCTTGAACTTAGGAGAGGTAGATAAAGTGAGTGTCTCTGTGTTTCTCCACTTCTGGCTGGGTGGGAATAGATAGGACTATTAAGCAGAGAAAGGTGAAAATGGAAATAAACAACATAAACTGACTTTCTCTGTGGGGAAGTTAAGCTCCTGGGATCTACTCTGAGTTTGGGAGGATTTCCCCAGGACAGAAGAATTACATACCCCACTAGTGGGTGAATTCTGATATAGGACATTAAAAGGAGTGGGCCATGCCCTGTCTGACTCCTCCTCTAACCTATCAGACCCTCATATAGAGAAGAGGATAAACTAAATTCTCATCCTCTCAGACTTTGATGAAGAGGGAAGACAAACAGTTCTTACCTAAGGAAGGGAGAGAAGCCAAGCCAAAACCACCTACTGGTGTCAGAGCAACTAGAATGTCTAGACAAACCACTCACGTCAGGCATGAGAGGGGCACACAGAAGTGGTGATTGTGTGCAAACCGCAATGAAGACAACCACTGAAAGAATGAAAAATTCAGAGCAAACTTTAGCATGGAAGAAATATAATCCCAGAACAGAATCAAAGCATGTGTGCTTCTTGCTACTGAAACATTCAGTAAGAGCTGGAACAAAATTTTTAAAATAGTTTGAAGGCCAGACCAGGTAAGTGGCTCAAGCCTGTAATCCCAGCACTTTGGGAGGCCCAAGTGGGTGGATCACCTGAGGTCAGGAGTTCGAGACCAGCCTGACCAGTATGGTGAAACCCCATCTCTACTAAAAATGCAAATATTAGCAGGACATGGTGGCAAGTGCCTATAATCCCAGCTACTCAGGAGGCTGAGGCCAGAGAATTACTTGAACCCAGAAGACAGAGGTTATAGTGAGCCGAGATCATGCCACTACACTCTAGCCTGGGTGACAGAGCGAGATTCCATCTCAAAAAAAAAAAAAATAGTTTAAAGACCAGATGATAAAACAATAAAATTAGATGTTTGCAAATTAAGGGCAAATTTTGAGTCAGAAAAAAATTAATACTATCACAGAACAATAAATAAATAAGAAATAGCAAGGAAAAGAACAATTTTAGCAAAACATCAAAGTACTAACACAGAAAAAGTTCAAGATAATTCTAGCGAATACAGAAGCAAAATATAATGTTTGAAAATCAGTTGGAATATAATTGATGTGTAGAAGAGGAAAGACAATTGAACATATGACTAATGTACGTAATCGTTTTTCCTGAAATAAGGAATTCAACAAATAGGCCAGAAAAAGATTACATATATAATAGGGAGAATTTTCTCTGAAATGAAAGAATCAAACATCTGATTGATTTGAAACTTTCTTGAAACCTGAGACAACAGGTTTAAGTATGGATGACAACGCTCAAAACCTGGTGACATCTATGAGAAGTGGCTGTGATATCAGGAGACAAGTGTGGCCCACTGCCACCCGGCATCCCCAGTACCCACAGAGCCATCTGCATCTGAAGCTTTGTGCAAGGCTGTGCTGGAACATCCAGGCTGGAGAGGAGACAAAATGCAACCTGGACTTGGCAATAAGTGGGGGTGCAGATGAAAGAGGAAAACACCAGCTCCGACTCTCAAAACCTTCACCAGTTTATGGAGTTCTGTCACTCTTCCACTTGCAAGTGACAGTAAATCCAACCCAAGATGGCTTAAGTAAATGTATGAATTTATGGGCTCATGAAACAAAACCCCAGGAGAGCTTTGGCTTCAGGCCCAGTGGCTCCAGGTGCTCAAACAATGTCTGTCTCTATCCCTCAGCCCTGCTGTCATCTGTGTGGGCCCCACTCTCAGGCAAGGTTTCCCCATGTGATGGAGATAAGAAGTTCCCCTGCTGGTTGTACAAGCTTATGTCTTTGCCATTCTAAGTCCAGCAGAAAGATAAAGTCTCTGTAGTTGGATCAAAAGTTCTGGAATCAAGGCTAGGAAGGTTTAATTCTCAAATCAGCCAGAGCCGAATCACAGCCCTGAAGGAGATGGAGTCAGCTGTGAGAGTGGGAGAGAGGTGTTAAAAGAAGAAGGGGAAGTGGATGCTAAGAGACCAAAAACAACACAGGTCCATGACACTGAAGAGACACACGCATACACACACACGGTTACATGCCTTCTCATACACTGAAAACTAGAACATATAAAGAACTGCAAATTAATATGATGCAAACCAATCACCCAAGGTTTAAGAAAAAGAGGAAAAAAGAACCATCATTCCAGTGGAAAAGCTTCTGACATCTAAAGTTTCCATATGTCCACCACCACTACTGTCATCCCTATTGATAGAACAGGTCAAACCTCTTTGTGTTGCAATGGGCACCTTGCTTATAGGAGGCACTAGAGACAGTTTCCTGCTTTTACAGACTCACCCTATAAAATAGGCAGAACATGGAAGATCAGGTATAATCAAGTGGAGAGCAGACAGAAGGTCATGGAGCTCATATGCTTGTGCACTCATACAATATTGATCCATTCCCTCTACAGGTATTCACATTGTACCTGCAGAGTGTCAGGAAGCACTGCATGCCCTGGGGATGCCATCCCTGCCCCTGGGGGGAAGGGGTCAACTTTTCCAAAGCAGCACCTTCTAGAGGAGGAAGCTGAAGCCCAGCAAGGAAAAGTAACATAACAAAGATCGCAGCAGAATGACGGCCATCTGAGTGTCTATACTCTGGGTTTGCAAAAAGGATATGAACTTATGGGTCAGCAGACCTGGGTTCCAGGCCTAGCTCTGTCACCAGCTGGCTATAAGAAGCCCACCCACCTCTACCTTCTCTAGATCACATGTTTTATGGTTGCCTCAAAGGCGTGAAGCAGGTGAGTCGTGCTGCTGCTGCCGACATCTGCTTTGTGAGCCAGGGAGTATTTCACAGAGATGTTTCCTTCGACAGGTTTATGGCTGGTCTTGGCTCACTGCCTTGAAAACACTCATCATGTGATGAAACGAGAATGTCATGCTGCAGGCCATCAATAAACCACACTGGCATTCCCGCCCCCACCCCGACACCACTCCACCCACGCAATTTCCCTCCCCTTCGGCCTCCTTCCTCCCCACCTCCCAAAGATATCCAGACCAGACCATCTTGCTAGGAAGTGACATCCACCAGAATTCCTGGCCCCAGTCAAAAGAGTGGCCAGAGCTTGTCTGTTGCTTGCAGGTACTTTTCTGTTTTGTGTTAAACATTTGAGTTTGGAAATGAGCAAGAGCTATGTCTAAGGGAAACCACACAGCATGTTTGAAAAACACTAAATGGCCATCGGAGGATCACGCCAGACCTTAGAACAAGGTCTCAGTTATTACTTGGAAGAATAAAATAGACTAGAAAGAGATGCATCCTCTGGATCCCATTCCAGGTGATGTGTCCTGGGCTTTCCCTACCCGGGGGAAGTGTAGGTTTTTCTGAGGAAATTGCAGATGTGCCTGAGTTTCTAGAGTGTGAGGTAAAATGGATGCCACTATCCTGAATTCTGACCAAAACTCCGGAGAGATGCTGGGAAGGAACTCAGCCTCCACAGAAAGACTCAGTGAAGCTTTCAAGGACAGTATCAGTGCACTTTTCTATCACTTCCATAAAAATCACATCAACTTTTTCCCATAAACTTGCCCATTATCCTTGTCCAGGACACAGGCCCTGGTATTTTATATCCAGGTCTTTTCCATGGGACAGAGAGAAATACGGCTCCTAAAGAATAAGGAAAAGTGATGAAGAAGATAAAGAACACCCACACCGAGGAACAAAAAAAACATGCAGCAATATCTTGAGGAACCAATTAAAGTCAGGTTGGAGACGGATGCTAAAAGAGTGACAGAACCAGGCGACACTGAGATCATGTAACTACCAATGCTGTTCTGAACTAAGGCTTTCTTAAACCACACTCTCTCCCTACCAAGAAAATGGGTATCATGTCCCTCATGGCCCATTCTGAAAAAATGAAACTGACATGATGGCAGAGTGGTATGAAAAGACTCTGAATTGGGAATTGAGAAATAAGGGCTCAACTGCCAACTCTCTTTACTCCCCCTGGGACTCTGGGCAACTCTCTCTACTTCTCAGTGAGTTGATCTGTCACTTGGGGCTGATAATACAACTTCTTATGACTACTGTGTAAAGCAAATAAAGCGATATATTTGAGAGAATGCTTTAATAATTGCAAAGCACTGCCCAAGTTTTAGTCATTGTTATTTCCTGTCTGTCTATTTTCCATCTGTTTGCATCCTGTTGATGGAACGATGTAGCTATCTTCCGTATGGTCTCCCTCCCATTTAGATTGTAAGCCTTTTGAGGGAGAGATTGGTATTTGCTTTTGCATAATAAATGTTTTTATGCTCACTAAAAGGTTTTGAATGAATTGGTGGAGAAGGAATGACGGACAATCGTGGGTTCCTGCTCTCGACCTGCCATTCCCAGCACCCGGGAGCACTGTTCCATGTCTATGTTGGCTCAGGCCTGGCTGCCCTGGGTCAGCGCTAGGGCACCAACTGGACAGGGCTATGCTTGGCTAGAGTCCAGCAGAATGCCTTTGCCCTGACTGCCCACCTGTTCTGTGACTGAAGCCAGCACTAAACTTAGCCATGGTGACTCATGGATATAGGGCTGCCCCAGGCCTCACAAGTCATCCTTACAGCCCACCTGGCTGCAGTCAGCTACTCTCTCCCTCCCTCCCCCATCGTCCCTGGGAAGCGTGACCCGATCAGCCCTCACCAAACTTGCTAGGCCAGGCCCTGGGGTGCAGGGCTGGAAGGCAGCAGCCCCATGTGGATACTCTCTTCTCTTCTCTCAAGTCATGGTGCCAAAAGCAGAGGTGTTCACAAAAGTCATGGAGCAAATGCTCAGTGGCTACTGTAGGGAGTCACTTCTTATGGGGGTGGTAGTGCTGATTAGTCACAGCAAAAAGGGGAGAGGACAGCATATGGAGCATGACAGAAACACTTAGTAAGGGCTGTATGTTTGTTCATCCAGCGTTTCAGTTCTGCGTTCAATGCATCTTCTCCATTCAAAATCTGAAATAAAGAGAGGCCATGACTCTCTAAGTCAGCAATGAGACATTTATTGTGGTTCAGTTCCCTGCAAAGTGAAGTGGAGCTTCACAATAAGAAGCAGGCAATAAGAGAGTACATCAGCAGCAGAGAATTTTAAAAAATCACAAAATGGATGAAAAGTTGGCCTGCTTTTTATTATCACTATGAGCAAAAGAATCCTAAAGGTGTCAGTGACAAAACAATCCTTCCCTCTGGGGTGGACGGCTCCCTCAGCTCTCTATCTCACCTTGACATACCACTGAAACACACTTTGCACTGATTCATGCTTTCATTAATACATTCAGCCAGTTGGTTATTCATACAACATTTCTGGAGCATATTCTACAAGAAAGACATTGTGCCTGAGGCTGCAGAAACAGACATGGTCCACTCTCTCTGGCCATCCATTGGCGGCTCGGTCTCACTTCTCCAGGCTGTTGCCTCTCCCATGCACTGTTCTGCCCTGAATTCTCCAAGCCAGAACTGACTCTGAGATGTCACACACTTATCTGGAGACTGGAGGAGAACGAAAGAGATTACAATACAGAAGAGGGAAACCAAACGTTGGTATGGATGACTGCAGCTGCTTGGGCACACCAGCCATGCTCCT
Source organism: Sapajus apella (assembly GCF_009761245.1). Lineage (NCBI taxonomy): Eukaryota > Metazoa > Chordata > Mammalia > Primates > Cebidae > Sapajus > Sapajus apella. Next base: position 6,678,832 of record NW_022437026.1, read on the forward strand.
TCTGGGGAGACCCTGACCAGACGCTGACTTCCTGCAGATGGTGTACCCCTCTTCCCTGCCCTATTCCTGGGCCCTGGACTCCAAACCCCTTCCTCTGTGGTATGGCCAGGGAAAGTAAAAATGATTGACAGTGTAGTAATTTTTGCCTCTCTGGACAACTCATGTTGTATAGTTCAGTTCCTCTCTATCATCACCTTTCCATTCAAGAATACTCTTTGAGATTTATCTTTATTTTTAATAACCAAAGGCATATTAAAGAGTTTCTTGCAATAGAAGCACAGGCTTTGTGGGGCTTCCCCAGACCTCTGCTGTCACGTCTCAAGAGTAAGAATTCTTAGGATTGCTTTCTGCATGGACCCCTTAGCAGTCTGGTAAAGTCTATGGACTCAAAAAAAAGTCTTCTTAAGTGCCTAAAATAAAATGAGGGAGATTAAAAGGAATATCAGCTTTTAAAAGATATGGTTGTCAACATAATAAAGAATTTTGTGATCAATAATAATTGTGCTATTTTATAACACATTAAATATTAATAACAAGCTGTATTAGTCAGAGTTCTATTAGAGGGACAGAACTAATAGGATATATAGAAAGGGGAGTTTATTAAGTGTTAACTTACATGATCTCAAGGTCCCACAATAGGCTGTCTGCAAGCTAAGGCACAAGGAGAGCCAGTCCGAGTCCCCAAACTGAAGAACTAAAAGTCCAATATTTGAGGCCAGGGAACATCCAGCATGGGAGAAGGATGTAGGCTGGGAGGCTAGGTCCATCTCTCCTTTTCACATTTTTCTGCCTGGTTTATATTTGCTGGAAGCTGATTTGCTTGTGCCCACCAGATTAACAGTGGATCTGCCTTCCCCAGCCCACGGACTCAAATGTTAATCTTTTTTGGCAACACCCATACAGACATACCCAGGATTAATACTTCGTATCCTTCAATCCAATCAAGTTGACACTCAGTATCAACCATCACACATGCTCTACAGGCAGATCTAATAATCACTACAATTTTGAAGTAGGGAAGAATATGTAGTTTCAACCATCTGCAAAATCTGTGATATACGTAACAAAAATATATTATTGATTACAATGTCACAGGGAACTTCTCATTCTACCTTGGCTTTCTGCCTATTTCATAAATGTTAAATTGCGATTAGAGTTTAGTGAAAACAAAAATGTCATTTTTACCAACCTAAGTTCACTGATCCCCTGCATTAGTCAGAAGAGGTTATGAACTTCTACCCCAGAGCAGTGGGCACTAAATATGGGCAGCTTTCAGGATGACATTTTTAGTGGAAACTGCTGCATGTGTAAGGACAGTGATGGGGGTAAGTGAGGGGCCAGGTGTCCTGGACAGCCTCGATCCCATAGATCCGCTCTCTGCCCTTCTCTTTCCTTCCCTACAGCACCCAGACTTGTTTGCCACCAGCTTCCTAACGGGTTTAGGCAATGGAGATCCTTGGAGGAGGAAGAACGGAGAGTGCTTTCTGCACTAGTGGAGTCTCTCCAGGTGGAGTGGACTCACCGGGCTACAGTACACCCTCTTCCAGAATCAACCCACAGATTTAGAGTCGGAAAACTCAGGTGGAGTTCCAGCCATGAGCTACATAGGTGGTCCCAACACTAATCTCAAGTTCCTCATCTAGAAAACAGGCACAGCAATCTCTGTCCCACCTATTTGCAGGTGTGTTGTGAGGATTAGTTTAGTGCACAAACACACACATTATTGTAAAGAAGTCAGGTGAATACAAGTGGCAAAGTCAGGAGATAGTGCTAGCCCTTGTGCGGTAGAAAGTCCTCTCTCTCTCCAGAGAGGGGGGAAAGCTACCACATAAATTGGCCTTCTCACATCTCCTCTTTGTTTCTAGTGGAGCTGCAGGTTCAATGGAGAAATTGTGCACAAGAACAAACTACAGTCTATGCTGACGTTGGCAGCCTGTGTCTGCAGAACATGCGTGACTGGCTGCTGAGGACCAGAGGGGAAGACAGCTGACCCTACCACTTCTAGGACCCCATCTTGCAGCCTTAGGAAAGGAGGAGGTATGATGAATTCTTTGGGAAACCAAGGAAAGGCTAAGCCAGTGAGTTAGCCTTACCATTGACTTGGGACTCTGAGCAGTGGAGATGGGGACAACAGTAATGGGGGCAGATGAACAATGTCTCCTGTTTCAGGTTGAGCAGTCAGGGACCCAGGCACCAAGCAAGAAGGAACTCAGCCTACTGAAATAACTTCTTAGGTCAGTTCCTGGATCCAACACTTCCTCAATGCCATCCATTCTAGAGTCCAGATTAATCCTCCCTAAAAACCTTTCCAACATGCCACTGAAGTACTCTAAGTGCCTCCTTCTGATATCCTATCAAAATGAGCTTCTAATTCGACCTTACTTATTTTACAGAAGAAGCTGAGGTCTTGAGAAGGGATACTATGTGTCCAAGGTCATTGTGGCTGGTTAGCACAAATGAAGTCTAGACTATTCAGTCTTAGATTTAAATTTCAACTATTTCTGTCTTCCCATCCGACTTAAACAGTGAACTCCAGTCAGGCTACCCTCTTTACCACTTCATTTGCAATGCACTGTAGCTATCCTGTAGCTTCTATTTTTCTTCCCCTTATAGGGTGGTGATTTGAATTAAAGTGCATCTCCCTGAGCAGGCATTTTTACAACACGAATAGAAGGAGCAGTAGCCATGGCCATTCCTGGAAATGGCCTATCTACACCCCTTGGTGTCTCACCATGTTTTGTAGATGAACAGTGTGTGGGAGCAATTCAGGATGACCTTAGGGAAGAAAATGTCAAAAGAAGAAAAAAAATGCAGCTGACGAAAGACCATAGGAAGTCACTTGGTAACAAGCAACAACAGGTGTAGTAACAAATATTTTCTTTCTGACTCAAAGAAAACTTTTTATGGGGCATCTGGGTTTAATAACAATGGCGTGTTTCTGCATGATGGGGTTGGGATTTTCTGTTTTCTTAATTTTCTCCAGATGCTATACACACAACACACACACATACATACACGCTCTTAGATAATCAAAGCAGTTGTATGGTTCGTTGTATGGTTCAGGGTTGACCCTTGGGTACTAAAGTGGGTCACAAATCCATAGTAATCATGCAACAGCAGGAAGTTCTGAATATTCCAGGCATTGCTGTCTGCAAGTTCACTGGCTAAAGCAGCAGCAGAACTATTATCATTCAAGATTTACAGGGCCCACTGCCTGGCAAGGCGAGAGATGAATGTCCGTAATATAAAGAAGAATTTACCTTTGAAAAACTTCAAATCTGGAGCAGAAATCAATTAGAAGAGTGAAATAGGGGTCCTATCTCCCCTAGAAAGAACGGACTTGGGTGCACCCAGGACTACTGCTGTGAATCTGCATCACACGTGTTTCTCCCATCCATCTTCTCTCTTTGGAGTGCAAGTACAGTCCTCGCAGGGACACTGGGCCTGCTTGTCTCTAGCCCATGCTCAGTACGATGCTCCATGTAGTACAGTAGTAGACACTCTAAAAGTGCTGCTTGAATGAATGAGCAGAAACTTTAGTTAACTCCCTGGCTGATTATCTGGTAAAAAAGACTGTAACTAGTTTCTTTCTAATAATCTTTGGGATCGGTTTTCTAATAGTCTTTGGCATCTTTTTTAATTGATTTGTCTCCTTGTAGGGGAAATATGAACAAAGAAAACCTAAATTCAATCTACGGATTTACAAATCTCATCAAAGGTTATAAGGGGCTGCCCATGGTGATGTGACCCTACAGTTATGAGATTGCTGGTGAGTTTTAGATTTACAGTTTGCCTCCTCACTGTTGGAGGCAGTGTCCCAATCTGTATTTATATATTTTTATGGATTCATCAGTGAAGGTAACTGGAAGGAAGATGATAAAGACAAAATTATTCATTTATGCTAACTTTCAAAATTTATTCATCATTAATTATTCCCTGGATTTTGATATAGGAAAGCACTACTACACTATTTTACATCAAGAATAATAACACTGTTGTATATATGTCAATAAAGTTATGGGACTATAAAAAAAAAGAAAACACAAAATTATCTGTGTGTTTGAACAGATATTCAAATAGACTGATAATTCATTTAGGTCAAAAATCTCAACTAAAAATTCTGATAAACGGAATAGTCACAGAATCAAGTTTTGTTTAGTCCTATGATATAAGAAGCAGTATTCAGAAGAATTCCACTTGGTCATAAAAAGACCTTTCTAAATCATCAAAGAAGCCTTTAGCCATTTCATGTAATTTTACCATTACACATTCTTATTGGCTCTTATAAATCTTTAACGAAACTGTCAGTTAGGCTGAGCATGGTGGTTCACCCCAGCACAGTGGTTCAGTCCCATCACTTTAGGAGACCAAGGTGGTCAGACCTTTAAGCCCAGGAGTTCAAGACCAGGCTGGGCAACATGGCAAAATTCCATCTCTACAAAGAAATACAAAAATTAGCCAGGCATGGTGGCACACACCTGTAATCCCAGCTACTGAGGAGGCTGAGGTAGGAGGAATGTTTGAGCCCGGGAGGTCCAGGTTGCAGTGACCCATTGCTGTGCCACTGCACTCCAGCCTGAGTGAGAGTGAGGCCCTGGCTCAAGAAATAAAAAATAAAAATAAAAAATGAATGTACTATCTGTTAAATGGTATAATATGGATGGAGACATCTAATACTGTGCCTGACACATGATAATTGTTCAACGAATGATCACTGAAACAAACTCTTTGGGATAAATGGCAGCATGTATGCTGATTGATTAATAGTTCTTATTTTTGCAATCCGAATCTCCTGGAGGGGTGTTTTTAAAGCATATCCTGCTAGCTCCCACCCCCAGAGTTCCTCATTCAGTAGGCCAAGGTTGGAGTCCAAGATTTTACATTTCTAATAAGTTCCCAGGTGATGCTGAAGTGTGCCCGCACTTCAAAACCACTGGTATTGACTCTTTTTTCCTGTCTAAAACCCTCTCTGCCTTTGGCTCCTTGGTAGAGACTGCTGCCAATTTCCTATCCATTATCAACTGCCCCTTTTCCTTACTAATAAACTCTGATTTTATTCTAGGCAGCCAGGTAAATACTATATTTCCCGGCCTCACTGCTGTGAAATGCAATCAATAATTCTGATGCAGGAGTTGTTTGATAGGACTTATAGGAGAATCCCTTAAGGCACCACGAAAAGGTGACACAAGTTCTTTGCCCTTTCTCCTTCTTCCATTTATTGTAATGTGGGCATGACGGCTGGACCGTGACGCAAACTTTACAAAGGAAGCCCTACACCAAAGATCATGGAACAGAAACACAGAACAAGCCAGGATCCTTAATGACAACATGGGGCAGACTTGCCAGCCCATGGATTTTTACTTCAGATTTCTCCTATGTTAAAAAAAAAAAAAATCTCTAAAATGTTAAACCACTGTTACTTTGTTTTTCCATTTTCTACAGAAAACCTAATCATATGTGATTTAGCTTCTAATGCGTTGTAGTGTTCTTTTTGTCCTGTAGCTTCTCAAACTATTCCTCTCTGTTCCTCCTCCTCCTCTTCATCCTCCTTCTTCTCTTCCTCCTTCTTCTTCTCCTTCTGTTCCTCTTTTTTTTTTTTAACTTTTTTTTTTCTTTTTTTTTCTTTTTTTCACGGTGGAAAGTGAAGGGAACGCAGGCAAGTCTTACATGGCCAAAGTCGGCGTGGAGGCAGGTGCCACGCACTTTTAAAAAACCAGATCTCACAAGAACTCATTATCATGATAACAGCACCAAGGGGGATGGTGTTAAACCATTAGAAGCCGCCTCCATGATCCAATCGCCTCCCACCAGAACCCACCTCCAACACTGGGGATTACAATTGAACATGAGAATTTGGTGGGGACACAGATCTAAAACATATCAGTATAGGTTAAATGAAGTTTTCAAAAAGTGTATGATGGGAAGCAGTGGAAATTATAGTTGGAAAGCTATGTTGGTATCAGATAGCAGACTGTATTTGATGAATTGCTGTGGCTGCATAGGGGTTGAATGTGATTATAGTGGTACTTCATCCACACTCACAGACAGACACTCATAAAATCATGGGTGTGAGAGAGAAAGAACAGGTGGAAGATTATTTCATTGGCCCAGAAGAAAGATGACAAATACCTGAGCTGCAAAAATCAAAGTTGGGATAGAGAGGACAGTTTTCAATTACAGATATTAAATAGGATGATTAATTACAGATAATTACCACATCTTCTCCAGGGATTTGACTTCATCTTTGTCCTTTTCTCTAACCCATCTTCCCCCCTATTGCTCCAAATTTGTTCTTGAGAATATCAGCCACCTTCACAGCTCCAGCTTTGTTCTGAGGACTCCCAAACTTGAATCTGTAATCTTTCATGCGCAGAGAAAATGCTGATACTGTGCATCTTCACCTAGATTTCCTAATGGATCAGCACTTTCAATGTTTCCAAACTGAATTTCTGGTCTTCCCTACAAAATCAATTACTTTTCTTTTGTTTCTCAATAGATCACCTTATTTTTTACTTCACAACCTGGAAACCTCCAAGTCATCTTAAACTTTACCTTCTCCCTTGGCTTGATAAATGATTTATTATAAATTTATCTGTAATTAATCATCCTATTTAATATCTGTAATTGAAAACTGTCCTCTCTATCCCAACTTTGATTTTTGCAGCTCAGGTATTTGTCATCTTTCTTCTGGGCCAATGAAATAATCTTCCACCTGTTCTTTCTCTCTCACACCCATGATTTTATGAGTGTCTGTCTGTGAGTGTGGATGAAGTACCACTATAATCACATTCAACCCCTATGCAGCCACAGCAATTCATCAAATACAGTCTGCTATCTGATACCAACATAGCTTTCCAACTATAATTTCCACTGCTTCCCATCATACACTTTTTGAAAACTTCATTTAACCTATACTGATATGTTTTAGATCTGTGTCCCCACCAAATTCTCATGTTCAATTGTAATCCCCAGTGTTGGAGGTGGGTTCTGGTGGGAGGCGATTGGATCATGGAGGCGGCTTCTAATGGTTTAACACCATCCCCCTTGGTGCTGTTATCATGATAATGAGTTCTTGTGAGATCTGGTTTTTTAAAAGTGCGTGGCACCTGCCTCCACGCCGACTTTGGCCATGTAAGACTTGCCTGCGTTCCCTTCACTTTCCACCGTGATTGAAAACTTCCTGGGGCCTCCCCGGAAACAGAAGCCACTATGCTTGCTGTACAGCCTGTGGAAGTGTGAGCCAATTAAACCTTCTTGTCTTTATTCAGATATTTCTTTATAGCATTGCAAGAACACACTAGCACATACACGATTTACTTCTTTTAGTATTTAAACTATAATTCCCAGTTGCTAAGTCGCTCATGCAGCTTCATTTGCCAATAATCTCTACTTCTCACTTCGTCATGCTTGAATCCTAGCTATGCTTTAGGCCCAACAAAAATGCCATCCCAAGGCTCTACAAAGCCTTTCACGAGTTCTTGAGCTGAAAGTTCTCTCTCTATACTTTCTTTTTTTTTTTTTTTTTTTTTTTGGGGGGGACGGAGTTTCGCTTTTGTTACCCAGGCTGGAGTGCAATGGCGCGATCTCAGCTCACCGCAACCTCCGCCTCCTGGGTTCAGGCAATTCTCCTGCCTCAGCCTCCTGAGTAGCTGGGATTACAGGCATGCACCACCATGCCCAGCTAATTTTTTGTATTTTTAGTAGAGACGGGGTTTCACCATGTTGACCAGGATGGTCTCGTTCTCTTGACCTCATGATCCACCCGCATCGGCCTCCCAAAGTGCTGGGATTACAGGCTTGAGCCACCGCGCCCGGCCTCCTCTCTATACTTTCAAATCCTCTGTCATTGTACGTGTCTATCTTAAGGCATTAACTTTTCCTTCCTATTGTAGTAATCAGGATACATACTTTATCTTGTGAATTAAACCCGTCTGGTTCACCTCGTGTGTCCTTCAGATGATAGGTTCTCAGTAAACATATTTGGAGCCAGTAAACACTATGTTATTTTTAGTTGTCGAACGCATGAAGAAATGCATATGTGTTAGATGTTTGAGTGTTCCTTATAATCTATCATCTCAACCACCGTGGTGACTGCACGCTCCACATCCACCTTCCAGCCTCCACCGCTTTGGACAAAATTGGCAATGAAAAGTGAAGCAAAGAAGAAGGCAAGAAAACTCAGGCTTATGTCAATATATTCTTCTCTTGAAAAATAAGTAAAACAGAAAAGGTTAAGTTTAAGTGGAACTTTGATGGGTGAGAAGAGGATTGTGAACATTTTTGGCTGCAGGAAAGATATTTTTGCTCCTTTAAAAATATTAAGAATCTCATTGAAAGGGGTCAAGTGTACCTTGTTTGACTGAGTGTCCCACAATAGGGGCTTCCTATTCACAGCACATTTCACACATGCTCCATTGCAACCCAATTGTCTTTCGGGGAAGCAATGTGCCTTGAAAATATTATCACTGACTTTTGAAGACTCTCCTGAGGCTTTTTTGAGAGCAAAGCCCCTCTCAGTTTCACTGCAACACCCAGGAGAAAAGGTAAGTGATACAAATTCCATGTTGGGCTCATTAATATCACCTGCTGCACTGAGTGGGACTTTATATCCTTCCATTGGCTGCATGGACAGAGGGCTGCACCCCCTGCCTGATCATCTCCAGCCCGAGACCATACAGGCAGGTCACAATTCTCCTCCTAAGGGCACAGACCATCAGCTATGGAGGAAGAGCAGAGTGTCAGGGTTCTTGGACATTTACTGAGCCTGCAATATCCTATTTATTTCACCAAAGTGTGGTTAATACACTCCGTTAGTTCTCTCATCTCAGTTTTCTCATCTGGAATAGAATCTCCATGGAGAATCTTTGTTTCCTATTCCACAGAGTGTGATGCAAATTCTGAGAATTTAACTTGCTTTTTTTCCAATTAGATCATTGTCTGAGACACTTCTGCAACCCCAAAACCCACAAAGAGGGTGTGGTTCATACCCATTAGATGACACATTAGGGGTGAGGGTCATGTTGGGGATATTCCTGTTTGTTTGTTTGTTTGTTTCTGTAAACATTTTCTTGCCTTCCTCCAACTGAATATGTTCTGGATCTCAGTGAAGCAACTCCCTACTGGGGTCTGGTCCCTCCCTCTCAACGGCCTTAGGGGAAGGGATGGGAAGCTGAAATCATTTTCCAACCATCACCATTTCAGACCAGCGATTGTACACCCAGGATAATTTACAGAAAGCCATTAAACTGATCATCATTCAGTCATTTTCTAAGCATCTATTAGCCCCTGGCCTTGCTACCTGCTCCTCTAGGCACCTCTTAAAGAGGTGAGGCATCCCATGCACTCCTCTTTTTTCTTCTACGCAACTTACTGTGGCTCTCTTCCTTTAAAGCCTTCGCCCTTTGGTGTCTCCTCTCCCTCTTCTTGCCTAGGATGTGCCATCTTCCTGGTGATGAACCCCCATCCCTTCAGGCTTCTTATACCTGAAACTTCCACTTAAAATCCCAATGACTTTTCCTAATTCCTCCACTTCTGTTGCTTCAGTGAAAAGGAGAAACATGTTCTAATATCAGTGCTGGCCAACTCCAAAGGGTGAGAAGGGGTGAGATGGGGATGGAGTTCTGGACTTTGTATTGGGGACAGAGGAAAATAAATTGGGGCAGAGCAGGATTTGCTCTGGGCTGTGTCCATTTTCCTCCTGAAAGAATCTGAAACCAGCACATTATACTATCATGAGAATTAATGTCATTCTGAAGACCCTTGTCTGGTCTTCATGAGAAATTTGCATTCCTTTTATTTAGCTTTAATTCTTACAAGATAATAATCCTCACCTTATTATTTTAAAGGAGTATTTGCCCCTTCCCTGCCCCATGCGTTATTCCACAGTTTCATCACATTTGCTGGTAGGCAATGGTGCCTTGCCCAAATCAATTTTATTGAACACATCATGGTCCTTCCCCAATTGTGGTGAGGGAGAGGGAGCATCCCCTCAACTACCCACACATCAAACTCGGCTCTGAGCTCCAGGGAGGTGGTGGATTTTAAACCTATAATGCCTCCATCAGCATTGTTAAGGAGCGCCCTGATGATGGTCAGGTTGCCCACAGGTGCACTGTGCTGTGAGTACTGATGGGATGGGCTTCCCCATCATCCTTACCGAGGGAAGCAGCCCCTGAGTCTCAGAGGGGACGAAGGAGAGTGTGGAGGTCTGCTGCCATGCCACATTTCACGAAGAATGTATTTTCCAACTGTCACCATTTCAGGCCAACGATTGTACACCCAAGATAGCTTGTGGGAAGCTATTAAACTGACCATCGTTCAGTCATTTTTAAAGCACCTATCAAGGCCTACCATGTGCCATGACATATGAAAGCACCTTCATGGGCAGTGCAGGCAGGGAGAGGCATTGGGAAGTCTTCCTGTCACAGAGGGAGATGGGGTTCGGTTCAGAGTAGGAGTTCACAGGCAGTGCAGGCAGGGAGAGGCATTGGGAAGTCTTCCTGTCACAGAGGGAAATGGGGTTCGGTTCAGAGTAGGAGCAAACTTTATTTTCTCGATGTTATCAAGGGCCTCAGCACTGAAGATTCTTTCTTGGCTGTGGGTCCTGAGACATCTTGTTGGATGCTTTCTGGGCTTTAGACTGTGAAGCAGAGGCAGCCAGGCTGGGATGACGAGAGCACTGGATTGCAGGTTTGGATCAGGGCTGTGGCCCTGGCTCTGCCACTAGCCAGTCTTGTGACTCTTAGGTCACCCCTCTTCACCTTTCTGGACCTCTATTGTAACCAAGGCGCTTACATTCCTTCAATACCTACCAAAAGCCAAACCCAAGGACCAAATAATTCCACTCCCAAGATTTTATCCCGAGGCACGTTTTCTCAGCCTCATGGTGACTGATTGACAATTTGAACTGGACAGCTCTCTGTTGTGGAGAGAGGTCTTCTGCATTGTAAATGCTTGGAAGCATCCCTGGCCTTCACCTGTTAGATGCCAATGACAACCCCTCCTCCAAACTTATGACATTCAAAGTCCCCAGGCATTGCTAGATATCCCCTGCAGGACCACATCTTCCACAGTGGAGAACCACTGTCTTAGGATATCAAAAGAAAGATGATTGTGTCTACAATTAGTTCTGTGACAGCACTGCATGAAAACAATTTGCATCAACAGTAGGAAAAAAGTTAATAGGATCTTAATACCTTTATTTGATGGCATATTCTATAGTCATTGAAGATAAAAATAAGAAATTACATATGAATAAAATTCATACATTAAATTGTCTTATACATACAAGCAGAACATTACAACAATGCAGCTGTGTAAAAATACTCTGGGTTATAAAATCTGAGGATTGGAAAGAGCCTTAAAGGTTAACTTGCCAAACAACCCACTTTTCTGATCCCCAGATCCCTTCGGAGATGTCTTCGCTAAGGGGCTGCCACAAGAAATCACCACCAACTTGATAGTTTAAAACAACAGAATTGGTTTTTCTCCAATAGTTCTGGAGACTAGAAGTCTTCAGAAGCCATGCTCCCTCTGAAGGCTCTAAGGGAGAATTCTTCCTTGACTCTTACACCTTCTAGTGGTTCCTGGAATTCCTTGGCTTATGGCAGCATCACTCCAGTCTCTTCCTCTGTTTTCACATGGCTTTCTTCTCTGTTTCTGTGTCTCAAATCTTCCTCTCCTTGTTCTTATAAGGTCATTAGTCATGGGATTTAGGGTCCTCCCTAAATCCAGGATTAGGTCATCTCCATATCCTTAACTTAATTACATCTGCAGACAACCTATTTCCAAATAAGGTCACATTCACAGGTGCAGAGGAGTTAGGATTGGACATATCTTTTGGATAAGGGAGTCTGAATTCAATCCACAACATACACTGTTGATTAACTTCCTTCTCGAGGCTGCGACTTCTACTCTTGGGTGGCTTTAAAGCACAATGTTCTTCACATTGCATAGACATCCTTCCATATGCATAGTTATCAGATGTGGCCTAAGAGTCCCATGACTGAAGAAATGTCAGTAATTGGAGTGGTTGGGTAGTGAGATTGGAAGAGCTTGTCTTTATTTAGATATACATTTTTCCAGCTAAAAGTAAAAACCTGCTTTGTCTTTCCTCACAGAATCAAGTCACATTGTACATGTGAAAGAGTACTTTGCAAATTTTGGACTGCAGAAGAAATATAGGGAATCTCACTGATGACAGCATATTCATTTTGCACATCTGTTTGGTGTATAACACCTGAGAAGCCTCCCTTTAAGCCCATGCTTGGGGCATCTGTAAAGGAGGATCATCAGAAACATATATGTGTATATATATATATATATATATTTGGAAGATTTTTAAAAAATATTATTAAATAGTATTTTCTATTTTTAAAAGTCATCGTAAAAAATCAAAACTGGTTAATTACTTTGAACTATTATTGTTATTATTGGAATGACATGACTTTCCAGCAAACATTTTTCTATGTTTTCACCAAACCCTTTTTACTGCTTAAGGCTTCAAAGAGCCCTCTCCCGGTCAGTGGGATGCAATATCAAAGGCTGTCTGTTCCTATGAACAAATCAATCAAGAGCCACCCCAGCTTCCCATCATGCAGGGACCGATAACTTTTTTCCTCTCCTTTAGTTCTTCCTTCCCTCCCTTCTATCTATATTTCTCTGCCTTTTCCAAGTCCTATTCCCTCATCAGTTTCTCTTGCACTTTTTCTCCTCTTCCTCCTTCCCCTCCTTTTCTCCCCATTTCCCTTCTCTGCTCCAATTTCTGTCCTGCTCTTCTCCCACTTCCCAGCAAACACATGTAAGACATCTGAGTCAAGCACAGAAAAGCAGCTCCTCAAAGTTATAACAGGTAGGGTTGGTTCAGCCTCTCACTTGGAACTTTCAGGGCCTTTGAAATAGTCTCAGATCCCTCTTCTGACACACCAAGCACATTCATGCTAATGTGCGCCTCCATCTCGTTCCCCCAGGCCCACTCAGTGACCACTTCCTAGGGGTCTCAGGATGGCTCCTGCCCTGTGACTCTATGGAGGGCAGCACTGGAACCTCCAGTTCAGGGCCTGTGTGGGTGGTTCACTTATGTAAGACATCAGCTGCCTTGAGAGAGCTGGTGAGCCCTGAAGGTGGCTGGCAAGGCCAAGCTTCAGGCCTCAGCAGCTCAGCATTCACAACTGCTGCACCTGAGTCTCAGAAGGGGTGGTGGAGAGTGCGGAGGTCTGCTGCCATGCCACATTTCATGAGGAATATATTTTCCAACCGTCACCGTTTCAGGCCAATGATTGTATACCCAAGATAGCTTATGGAAAGCTATTAAACTGATCATCATGCAGTCATTTTCTAAGCGTCTATGAAGACCTACCATGTACCAGAACATAAAAAAGTGCCTTCATGGGCAGTGCAGGCAGACAGAGGAATTTGGAAGTCTTCCTATCACAGAGGGAAATAGGGTTCTGTTCAGAGTAGGAACAAACTTTATTCCTTGATGTTAATAAGAACCAGCCAGGGACACCTGAGATAAGAGAGAGTTGCCCCCTTCACTCTCTTAAGGCCAGTAACCAAAGTTTTCTTATTGGCCAAGTTTATTCAAGCATTCTTCTTCCCTTGCAGACATGTGACGGTAGACATTTGCTAAAGGCCTTTTAAGTTAAAGGTCTCTTACCACTGAGTTCAGGGTCAACATAACAGGACATTAGTCTTGACAATCAGGAGAAAAGATTCTATGACTCTTCCAGGTAGTCTGGGACCAGGAGCTGTTTCAGATATTAAGGAAATCATCAACCTCCCTCATCTGCACCCCCGACCACACACATACCACTGGAACCTCTGGACCATCAGCTGGAAGTCTAGTTCCAACATTACTGTCAACCTCTGGAAGTGTAGTTCCACAACACTGGAACCTCCGAATCACCAACTGGAAGTCTAATTCCAGCATTCCTGTGAACCCACAGGATAACTCTTCAGATGTGGGATCTCATTTCCGTGTTATAGAGGACAAGCACCATCCCTTCTTTCTCTTTCCCTTGTCAATAAGCCCATGAGAAGACAGTAAGTTACAAGAAGACAATAGAACCATGAATAGTGGAGCAGTAGGAGATGCCTTGGCCACACAGCATAAGAACTCTGTGAGTGACAGGAGGGAGCATGGCTTGGAGTCTCCAGTTTCCATGTAATTTTCACCAAGCTCGCTATAGCTGAATGGTGGCCCCTATAAGATATGTAAACTCAGTCCCTGTGAATGTGACTTTATTTGCCAAAAGAGTCTTTAGAGACACATAAAGGTTAAGGATGTGAGTGTAAGACCATCCTGGACCAGGACGGGCCTCAATTCCATTGCCAGGTGTCCTTATGAAAAAAGCAAGGGGCAGGGCCACAGGATATGGCCGTGTGAAGACGGGGGTAGAGAATGGTGTTATGCTACCACACATCAAGGCGTTCCTAGAACCGCCAGAAGCTGGGAAAAGCAAAGGGAGGAAACCTTGGTTTCAGACTTCTGGCCTCTAGAACTGTAAGAGAATATCTTTCTGTCATTTTAAACCACTGAGTTTGTGGTCATTCATTATGAAAACCATGGGACATGAATGCACTCATTAGGAAAACATGATCTATTGGTAGACAATTTCTCTATTACTAAAACACCCCCACTGTTGTCACAGAAAAACGCAGGTTTTGGAGTCAGAGAGACCTGGGTTTGAACCTCAGCTCTACCATGTTTCAGCGAAATGTCTTTGGGCAAGCCATACAGCCTTGTGGTCTCCTCTTGCCTAGAGAAAGGAGAGGGTAAAACCATCCTTCCCAGGGCGTTCTGGAGAGCAGATGTGGTAAGGCCGGGAGTCTGGTTTGTGGCAGGCTTTGATGGCATGTTGGTATACAGCAGGCACTGAAGAAATGCTGGCTTTCTTCACCCTCCCTCTCAACTTCCTCTTGTCTTCCCCCTGCACAAAATGCTCTGGTGGTTCTTCCTGGAGATCTATAAAATCGCATCCAAACTTCACAGAAAATATGGAAGACCCTTCACATTTTGCCCACCACTCACCCATTTTCCTTTTGAGTCAAATTTCCTTCAAATTTTCCCTAAAAACCTGTACTTTAGGTACTTACTTATCCCAGGACCAGCCTTCTACATACCTGATCCTAAATCTTTAGCCCTGCTCCCCACCCATCCTTATTCACCCTACCCTCCACCTCCCTTGAGCATCCTTCCAGCATCACATCTGTTTCTGTCAGGGTACTGAGCCATCCAGATTAAGCCACAAAGCACCAGGATGAGGATGATAAAATGATCTGTTTCCAGGGTCCTTGATTCCACTCACTCCTCCTTATGTCCCCCGCTTCATACCCCCTGACTTGCTTTTCCCCTGTATTGACTAGCTTCCATCACTCTCCCTCTCTGCTCCCCACAGCTCAC
Source organism: Sapajus apella (assembly GCF_009761245.1). Classification (NCBI taxonomy): domain Eukaryota; kingdom Metazoa; phylum Chordata; class Mammalia; order Primates; family Cebidae; genus Sapajus; species Sapajus apella. The sequence goes on from NW_022437026.1 coordinate 6,694,235, forward strand.
TCATACCGTGGTGCAAAACAATGGCAACAGCCTGAAATATTGCCTTCCACAGGGGATTCAAAATCCTAGAACTAAATAATGAATTTAATGCATCATCAAATGTGGAAACACAGGATCTTTCCAACGGCACCCAGCCACCCTGCCATCCACGTGTGCCTGCTGTTAGGCAGGTGAGGCAGCCCTCCCCTGCCAACCAACCAGCCCCACTATTGCAGCCTGGCTTATCTGCCTGACTCTGAGATTTGAACACCACTGGGGCTTGTCTCCTGGACTCCTGGTCTCCTTTCCCACCCAGCCTTCTTCCTCCTCTTTCTTCCTGCTACTTCATGTTCTAATTGCTCTCAGGGGTGGGGAGCTGGGGGTCATCCATCTTGCTCACTGGGTATTCAATTAGAGCCGACTCAGCGCCCATCTTCTTCCCCCCTCCCTCCCTCCCCCAGATGTCGCCCTTCAGGAAGCAATATATAACACCCTCTTTCCAAGGCAGTCTACTGGCCACCCGCCATTTCGAACCTGAGTCCCCATTAACTACGCCAAGGCAAATGAATAAATAAATCTCCAAGGAGGGGAAGAAAGAGGAAGAAGTGCTGGTTCAGAGCTAATGAAGGTCACCTCCCAGCCAGGCCTCCCATTCCCCCTTCTATGAATTGGAGCCCAGGACTGGGGAGGAAGCTTCCTCCTCAGACAAGAATCCTGCATGTGTCTGTTTGCCTGTGCATGTGTGTCCTGGGTCCATTCCAGGAACGCAGCATATTATCACAGCTTTGCTGTTAACTACTCAGCTTAATTTGGTCTGCACATGTGATGACAGCTTAGGAGCAGAAAGGCACCGTGCTTGCCATTGAGACAGACGATTGCCTACTCAGATGACCAGTAAAATAATGCACCATGTTGGTGGTGCACTGAAGTCAGTGGTCATTGCGGGCTTGATAGATGGGGCAGTATTACCCTCATGTCAGGAGGGGGAAAACCACCTCCCCCAAGCTCAGGGATGATGGTGGAGCTCTACTCGTTCTCATTTCAATTTCCATTTATTGACAATATTTCCCAGAAAAGGGGACACACACCTCTGTGAATGTCTGGCTTTGTGCCAGGAGGTGCAGGAAGCCATAGTATAGATGAGATACTTCCAGGATGGTCCATCGTACTTGATTGTAAGTAATTTGAGACAATTTCATATTAACAATGGTAATATTATTGCATTAGATTTATATATTATATAATATATTCATATGCATACATACGAAACAGAAAAAAATGGTCATGTTAGCTTTTATGGTTAAGCAGAAGACATCAAAGTAATTGCCAGCTTGTTTTCTCTTTAACACTGGCTCCCCAGGAGGACACTGCCACTCTTCCCTGATTCAGTGATGGCTCTTGGTAGGTGCCGTTTGAGATGCTCTGTCCACAGCATCCCTGGGTGGATCTGGTTAACTGACTCTAACCGCCAAGGATCTGCCACCTCATGTAGGATTTGCCATTGAGCCCTTGCAACATGTGTGTAGAATGTTCACCTGGAGCAGATCCAGCTTAAATCTGTTGTCCCTTAGCCACTGTACTTGTTAAAATCTTCACTAAGCCCCTTGTTTATCACCTTGATTCATTATTTTTTATTAATCATTACTATTATTATTATTATTTTGAGACAGAGTCTTGCTCTGTCGCCCAGGTTGAAGTGCAGTAGAGTAATTTCTGCTCACTGCAACCTCGGCCTCCTGGGTTCAAGCCATTCTCCTGCCTCAGCCTCCTCAGTAGCTGGAGTTATAGATGTGCTCTACCAAGCCCAGCTAAACTTTGTATTTTTAGTAGAGATGGGGTTTCACTATGTTGGCCAGGCTGGTCTTGAACTCCCGACCTCAAGTGATCCACCCACCTTGGCCTCCCAAAGTGCTGGGATTGCAGGCAGGAGCCACCACAGGCAGCCCAATTCAGCACTTTAAACTAGTGCAAGCCACCATCATTTCTTCTTGAACTACTGTCAACAAATACCTAACATTTATTTCTTTTTCACCCTCACATTTCCCTATCTCCTTTCCATACATCAGCAAGAGTGGTCCTACTAAACTATAAATGGACGGTTTCACTCCTGAAAATGTCCCCTTGCTGTGAGGTAAAAATGAAACTCCTTCCTACAGCCTCCAGAGCCCTAGGCAGCCTACCTGTGCCTTTCAAACCAGCCTCAGCGCCTCCTGGCTTCCTCAACCCACTAAACTCCAGCGAGTCTGCTCTCCTTACGATGCCTTGAACATGCCAATCCCTCCTGCCACATGACCTTTGCAGAGGCTGTGCCCTCTGTCTGGAGATGCCCTCCCACGCTCTTTTCAGCCTCCTTTTCATATTTCATATTTCATATAGCACACCTAAGATGCTACTTCTTTTTAAAAAATGTATTTTTGACATCATTTTAAGAGCACTACTTTCAACTCGCTGAGAAGAAATACAGTCTGTACTAGTTATGACATCTAAATTATACACAAATTTTAATAAGGCAGTTTTTAAAATATTTAGTGTACAAAAATAACTCTAAAAACAGTGGTTGTGAAGCTGTTCCCTGGGGCCCTGCTTCTCTTGAAAAGTCTTCCCGGATCACTCAATTTAAAAGAAATGCCTTTTTCAATTTTTTTCTTAGATGACCTTGTTAGCACTTACCATAACGTGTAGTTGTGGGATTATTGTTATTATTAGCAGTAGTTGTTGTTGTTGTTAGGTATTTAATGCCCAAATTCCTCTCTAGTTTATAAGCTCTTTGAAGAAAGACCATGTCTATTCTGCTCAGCACTGAATATGCAATGATTAGCCTAGGACCTGCCAACTAGAATGTACCAAATATTGTTTGGCTTTATGAATGAATGAGTAAATGAATGACCTGTCTATAAACACCATCTTGGATTTCATGGGTTTAGTCAGTGGGGCAGCAGTTCTGATACCTTTTCTGTATTACGTATATTCAACCGTGGAGAAACAGGAGTCTATGGATATTTTCTTTGTTTGACTGAGTTTTTTAGGTTATCCGAGCCATCCTGTTAAGCAGAAATTATTAGTGTTGAATTCAGATTTTAAATAAGAAGTAAATATAGCATAAAAATTACGATTGTGGGCTTTAGAGTCAGCTAGATTGGAATAGCAGTCTTGATTCTGTCACTTACTAGCTGTATGAGCCAAGCCTCAGTTTTCCTATGCGTACAGCAGGACTAATAATAGTACCTCAGTTACAGGGTTATTTTGAGCATTAAATTAAACAGTATTCATAAACTACTTAGCACAGCATTTGGCCTTCAGTCTGTGGTCAGGGAAGGTGTACTATTCTTATTTTTCTTGTTAGGCTCAGAGCAGTATCTGTTTTTTCAACCACTGTGCTAGAGACTGCTAACTGCTCACTAGTATTTATGCTTCTTTCTTTCTTTTAGTTGTATGATCAGCATCACTATCCCATCGCCCTCTCTCAACACACACACAAAAATTAGCTGGACACATTCCCACATGGTTACAAACCGTATTTCTCAGGATTTTGCAGATAGACATGGCCTATGACTCAAAGTTCTTGCCAATAGAATGTAAGAACAGGAGAGGTGCAATTTCCATGTCACTTGGCTAAAGGCAATTGCTTGTCTTCACTTCTTATTTGGAAGAAAGACTTGCAGAAGTGGACTTGCTGGAGGGACTGAGGGAGACACAATGTGAAAGAAACCTAGGCCCCTGTAGGACCTCAAGAGACAAAGCTGCCCTGCTCTTCTGAGCTCCTCACCTCTGGACTGCTGTGAAGTAGAGAAAACACTGTATCTTCTACAAAAGACCGTATTTTCAGGTTGCTTTGTCATCACAAATGCTGCCGTTTATATGGCCTCTTCTTGAGAGTCTAAGGAAAAAAACTGATAGCATCAGTATTAAAAGGGTAATCCTCTAGCTCGAATTCTCTCTCACACAAACTGTGGTGCTAAGGAATGTGATGTGAAAAGCAATCGTTGTTCTCTGTGATGTCAGCTTTGGAAACTGAAAATATGCATCCACTTTAATATCTCATCCTAAACCCATCAATCAGACACCAGTCCCTGCTCTATCTCAGTAACTCCAAGACTTTGGCCAAGTCACTCTAATGTTTGAGTCTCAGTTTCCATGTCTTTAAGAATGGGTAACGTTACAGACCTATGAGTATCATATAAAGGAACAGTAAACTGGAATGTGCCATGCACTGAAGAATGCTGCTCATGCTTTTAAGCTCATTCCTTGGCCCCAGTCCTCAGCAACTCAGGGAGTCCACTCACCATGTGTCCCAGCAGGGCTGAGGTGGCCCTCTGGTTAGAGGAATAGGCAGATGTTTGTCCCTCAGTATGGGAGATCATCTGTGCTTTGCACACTTGCCTTTCTTTTTTAAAATTTGTTTATTATGCTTTAAGTTCTGGGGTACATGTTCAGAACGTGCAGGTTTGTTACATAAGTATACACGTGCCATGGTGGTTTGCTGCATCCATCACCCCGTCATCTACATTGGGTATTTCTCCTAATGCTATCCCAAGCTTTTTCTGATTGTGAGCCTGTGAAGTGGCTCCTAGAACATATTTTCCAGCTAAGGTACAAGATGTTTCCTTGGGAGGTCACCAGAACAGAAGAAATAAAGTCACAGAAAAAACAGTCCCTCGACCAGGAACCCAGCCCTAGCCCTGACATTGAGTCTCTCTGCTACCATGGACCCGGCGCTTGCCCTCTCCAAACCTGTAATCCAGAAAGTTTCCTTTCTAGCTCTAAAAATCTGTGATTCTAGGTACTGTGAAGAAACCAACATAACGAAGTAAGGGTAAAGGAAATAGAGTGGAACTCTAATAGAAGGGAATTCATTCATTCATTCATTCTTGCTTTGTATCTTTTAGCAAGATGTCATCGTGCTCCTACTAAATGAGAGGCACTGTGGGGATGAGAAAGAAGGGCCTGCTCGCTCTCCAGTCACTGGAGTGAGGAAAAGGGATCACTGTTTGCTAGCACCAAGTAAAGCCCAGCGCTGTCCACTGTGCAGTTAATTCGGGCCAGTGCAGGTAGCCAGACAGTGGACTGAGCGCTGTCCACAGGTTCCATTCACTCATCCCTATCTTTCAATGTGACCCTGAAGCAACAGTGACTGAAATAAGAGTAACAGGACAAATCACCCATGTTTAAAAATAAATGATGAATACAAGCTTCACCATATTGGATTCCAAAGATCACAGAATTGCCATGCCAGAACCAAAAAGATAAGGCAGCAACATGCACAGGATAGAGCTTGAACTAGAAATATGTCATCAACTATAGCTCTGATCCAGGCACCTTCCACCTATGAGTCTTAGTTTCCTGTTCTTTAAAGTCTGGGTTAAACCGGATTGTCTCCAAGGCCTCTTCCAGGTCTGATGTTACATGATCTGCCCCTGATGTTATTCCATTAAGTAGTATTCCTTTCTAAAAACAGCAAAACAAAAATTCCCCAAAGGCAAGTGCAACACCTTTGTTTCCTTTGCATGGCTGATTAAATTAGTGAAAACCAAGCAGGCTTTCACGGGAGAGTCTGGGAAATTGCCGGATATTTGGGGAGGACTACTGAGGTTAGTGCACAGTTGTCCTTGGCTAGGATGTGCAGTCCCTTAGAGTTTTCTTTGTGTTGAGATTAAGCCTGAAATAGAGTCCTTCAGGTAGACAACAGGCCTGAGTCTCTTCTTAACTGAAAATGCTTCTCAAGAAAGGCTCTTTTATCACTTGGTATGAGGGAGGTATATTTATTCTTTGACTCATTTTGCATATCTCCATTTCATTCTTTGTGGTTGCATAAAGCACACCCATCTATTTACAATACTTCAAGGTGAGTGCAATTATCCCATTTTATGTATGAGGAAAACAGGACTAACAGACATGAGCTAATTGGCTGAAAGCAGAAAGTTGAAATCCAGGTCTTACTGATTCAAAAGACTGAGCTTTTCCACAAAATCAATGGTTCCCAAGTAATCTATTCTACAACTAATGCTTGGGACACATATGAATTTGGAGGAACCTTAGGAATACTTGTATTGCAAAAGAATAGCAGGGCTTCCTGGGCCCATGGAAGGAGGTGACGAAAAATAAAGGTGGAACGTAATGATGGTGCTACATCACATATGACATGCTCCAACCTAGGACACTTAAAATTAGGAGGCTAATTTTTAGTCTTGCTTCTCTAGCCCATTATTTCTGAAAATAGCAAGTTTTTGCTTTTCTATATTTCACAGCATATGGCAGAGTCTCCATGAGAAAAACAAAGCAACGATGCTTTGCAGGTAAATAGATGCTGAATGAATGAATTTCCACAAGTTATTCATTCTATGTTCATTAATTAATATTGCTTCATTCATCAGCTGCATTGTCCAATTTACTTTAGCAGATCAGCTGTCATCAACTCCAGAGAGCTTATGAAGGGTTGAGATAATTAGTCTCCATACCCTTAAGGAGAAATGGAGGTACAGTCTTGCTCTCTTGAAGAATTGCACAGTAAGAAACCACAAACCAGAACCTAAATGAGTTATTGACTGAATATGAAATGATCAGATTGATGCACACTTAAATGTTGCAACTGCATAGATCTAGAAAAGAATGTGTTTTTCAAAGTAGATGGGATGTTTCTTTTACCATGCTAAAGATGCAGGTCTAATCCGTCTTCTCTCTGAACTCTTAGCAAGATGGAAATTCTGCAGCAGGCCGCCTACCACCCAACGTGCCCAGCAGAGTCAGCTTAAAATACAGGAAACACCTGTGGTATATTCTAAGAAGTCCCCTTCCCCTTAAAATAATCTCTTCCCCATTAGCCTCTGGCAATACTTGGCATGCTGCCATTCATTTCTTGTGCTGATAATTTTTTTCTGGAATAGGAGCAATCGACATGACAAGAACTGAGATGGAGCAGTTCTGATACAACTGACAAAGAATTAGCAGCACAGAGCATGAGACCCTGCGTAAAGACAAATGTAAGTGAAGACACCCTGTCAGACAGTTGCAAGTTTGACAGCCCATTGAGCCTGCTGTACTGCCAAGGAAAGAGTAGAGAATGAAGAATTACTTGTGTGCACACATGCATGTATGTGCACAGGCAAGGAGGCTATTTGAGAGAAGTTCCCCAGCCAGGCTGCCCAACAGAGCTTGTAGGAGGGCCACTGTTGCCATCTTCCCTCTGGTCTACTCTACCTCTCTATTTCCTCTTCCCCCAACTGTTTGTAGAATTTCTTGAAAGCATGTTAAATACATCTCAGAATTACTGAGCAAACTAGCAAACCAGCCCCCCCACAGCAGGCAGCTTCAAATGGTGGCTGGGCTGCCAGTGCCCAGAACAGAAGTCAAGAATATTTGTTTCCATTCTGGCTCTGCCAGTAGTAAGAAATGGCCTTAGTTCCTCTCCAATTCTGTCATTCGGTGTTCGACCCTCTAAATTCCCTGGGAGCATCGCAATTCACCATTTTTCCCCCGTGTCTTCAAGTTGTAGACTGAACCAGGTGGGCAGGCTCTTCAGCTGCAGTCAACCAAGGATGTGTAAAGAGAGCTAGTAAAGGGGTGTGTGTGTGTGTGTGTGTGTGTGTGTGTGTGTGTGTGTGTGAACAGGGTGGGGGTAGGGAAAAAGAAGCTTAATCTTCATCTTTCATTAAAACAGAACACAAACATTTGTAGAGCACCTACTGGGCATCAGATACTAAGTTAGACAGCGATACGTTAAAACAAAAGCTCTGTGCATTTATTTTTAAAATACTCAGGAAAGTATACATTAGAGGAGCTCACAAGATTATGCCAGTGAAAATGGGATAAGGATGTAGGTGAAGGAACATTACAACAGGTGGTGTGAAACGGGAAAGTTAACCCCAGAAGACAGTCTGAAAATGCTGTGGTTTGAGGAGGAAGGGAGGGAAAAGGTCATTTTGGGCATAATTTGGCTCCAAGATAAATTTTCCCTCTAGTAGAAGTTGGCTAAGAAAAAAGCAGAGTCCTCACTCTTCCCCTAAAAATGGGCTGGGATCTTTCCCCAAAGCTCTATTGTGCATTCGGACATTCTCTTACTATATTTATATGGGAAAAAGAGAAAACAATTCACAGCCACCCCCCGCCACCCCCAACCCCAGTTCTTTTTCTTGCTGCTCCCCATTTGTCTTTGTTGCTGGCATGTTATTTCACTAGAGAAGAATGTCCTATTTTTAAGGGGTAGAAGACATTATGTGGGTGGAAGTTATACTAATAAATTTGACATGAAAAAGGGAGAGCCCCTCTGACTTCTTCATGGTAAAGGAAAACAAAGCCAAGACTCTTGAAACTCACTGTCATCTCAAAGTGACAGGGAGAACTTCAGGAGGGAAGAGAGGTCTTCAGAGGGTCGCTGAGCATGTGCCAGGCCGGAGGGAATGCAAAGCAATGCCTTGAACCCCCTATGATTTTATTAGTGCCCTACATTCTCGGGAATTTCCTAGACCTCGTCTACGGCTGGATGCCTCCTTTTACTCAGAATGTGGTACCTACATCCAGTTCCCCTTGGATGATGCCAATCCCAGCCACCCTGTCATTTAATACACATTTATTGATTATCTTCTGTTCCAAGAAACTCCAGTGGGAAGGACTTAAAGATGTGTAAGATTTTCCCTCTTGCATGAGTACTCATTTGCTAGGACAGCCATAACAAAATACCACAGACTGTGTGACTTAGACAACAGAAATTTATTTCTCACTATTCTGCAGGGGAGAAGTCAAAGCGCAGGGCTCTCTCCTTGGCTTACACATGGCCTCCTTCTCGCTGTGTCCTCACATGGCCTTTTTTCTCCATGTGTGTGCCTCCCTCGTGTCTCTCTGTGAGTTCAAATTTCCTCTTCTAATAAAGACACTAGTTAGACTGGATTAGGGACCATTCTAAGGGCTCATTTTAACTTAGTCACCTCTTTAAAGGCACTTTCTCCAAATGCAGTCACTTGCTGAACTGCTATGGGTTAGGACGTCAACATATAAATTTTGGGGAGACACAATTCAGCCTAGAACAGCAAGGCACCTCCCTTTACTGATGATAAAACAGGTATCTTAATGAAAACAGGCAGCTCACATGAAAAAAAAAAAAAGCCTCAATCTGTGTAAAGGTCAACAAATTGAATCACAGTTGAAGCACTTTTGGTCACACTAGGTGCTTCCTACAAGTCTGATGACCTGACCTTCCCTCAGATGTATGGGGACACCTCTACAATTCCAGGTTCTATAGAGGTTTAACACGCAAAGAGAGTTCTAGGCAAGGGGAACAGATGAAGCAAAAGCACAGGCATGGGAAGATCCCAGTGAAAACGCTGTGTGTGTAAAGTGTGGATTATGAGGGAGGGTTTGGAAATGAAACGGAAAAGGTGGGTTGGATCCAGAGACTAAATGGCTGGACATGTGTGTTAAGGACCTGGATTTCACCCTACAGGCCTGCAGTGACTGGCAGGTGGACCTTTTTATAAAGGCATATGACTGTAGGTGTCTGTGTGAACAATGGACCAGAGAAGGCAGAGACTCAGACAGAAATTCCACTTAGGAAATGACTACAAATATTCGAGCCATTGTAGAACAGTGAGGAAGCCACAGGATCGGGGGTAGAGGTTGCCCTCTCTGCAAAGGCATGGGGCATCCCAAAAAGACTCTGGGCAATGCCCTTTTAATGTTTCAGAACAGACAAATGACAATCAAGTCAGGCTCAAGGGAAGGTCATTGGCCAGACCTTTCTGGAAATGCCAGCACAATGCCATTGGTTTCCCCTATACTTGAACTGAAACCATACTGAGGGAAGAAAGGAATGAAATTAGAAGCTCCCAGAAGATATTTGGGGAATCTCTGTGGCCATGTTAGCTGTTGGATAATTAAATTAATTCTTAGAAAAGTGAGTTATAGCTTGTCTTTCTCATTACAATATTCTTTATTCTTGGAAGAAAAACATGTGCCTTCTGCTGTCTGGTGTGTCCAATTCTGAAGGTCAAGGCCAAGTTCTGAAAATGGATGCTGGTGACTGCTCAAGAGGTGAGTCAAGGTGGGTCTCACCCACTGGGATCAGAGGGGGCTTCTCCACAAGTGAGCAAACACCTGTCTTCTACAGATGCCAGAGCAGAGAACGTTCCTATTTCACAAGGACTATTTAACTTGATTTTTTCTTACAGCTTTTCATTCCCTCACTCAGCACTTGTCAAGTACCTTGTATGTGTTAAGCTGATGATAGGCATTGATGGTACAAAGATGGATATGACCCTGTCCAGCAAAATCTCTTGCTGTCTGGTAGGGACAAGGCAAATATAAATGGATGGGTTAAAGTACTGTGTCATAGATACCTCATTGGAACTATGAACCAAAGAATCCAGAGAAAGAGCCATACCTGACTGCCTGTCATCCTCTGATTGTGTTGTATGTGGTGTGATCATCTAAGATCCTAGGACCAATTATGTGGCTCATTGACCTGCGTGTGTATCTGAAACTTCAGCTCAAACATTTACAATAACCAAGCATCCAAAAGATAGGAAAACGCAGAACTGACAGATAATCCATTAAATCACTCAAACATCTATTAACTACCTGTTGTGTCAAATTTGCTGGATTTGAGCACTAGAAGGGTATAGAAGGGCACATGAAGATCAACAACAGGAGAGGAAAGAGAAGAGTCAGAGAGTTAACATCTATTGACTGCCAGGCATCACGTTAAGTAGTTCATATATATTTAATTCTAAAAGGAAGGGATTACTATCTCTGTTGTGTAAGTTAAGAGGCTGAGGTGACATGAGTTGCTCAAGTTCACCAACAGCAAGGGGAGAGTCATTGCAACGCAAAGCCCATGTCCAAATCCTCACTCCTGGCTGCTCTGGAAAGAGTTCGGGGTAAGTTTTGCAAGGAGAGAAAGAGAAGAGGGAAAAGCCCTGACAGCAAGTGAAGCAAAAGCCTGGATATCTAAGTGGGAGGAGACACCCACTGCAGATCCCACTTGTCCTGATTTTCCCAGAGGCGTGGGAGCAGAGCACGCCCCCACTGCATCTAAGCACGCGGAAAGATGTCCACAGACTGCTGCATCTGTATTTTTACTGTGTCAGCATTGAGGAATTCCATAGACACGTGTTTTGTGCATACATGGGCTGACACTTTTTAGGTGGGTACACGTTAGGATTATCAAAATAAGCATCTATTTAAAAGAATGATTTGAAGTTGTACCTTTTCATCATCAGGAATATTCTCAGTAAATGGATGTTAGAAGGTCAGTCACTATTCTGTGTAAGGAATGATGACATTTTTGGATCTTGGCATCAAACCAGGAAGCTTATTTTGGAATAGGATATATAGGACAAAAGACTACAGAAATCTTATGGTTTCCTCTGGCTAATGTCTGTCAAGTTCATACAAAGTGCCAAGACACTATGGGAAGAACTTTGTACATGGTTTTACTTCAGCTTCACAGCAAACTCTAAAAGTAGGCAACATGGTTTATCCCATTTTACAGATAAGAAAATCAAAGATCAGAAAGATCAAGTGATTAGATCAAGGCCAGCTGTTTCTAAGCACTTTAACATACTGGCTCATTTAATACTCACAACAGCTCTATGAGATCGGTACTATTACTGTCAGCATGCTCTCTATTTTACAGATAAGGAAACAGAAGCACAGAGAAGCCCAAGATCACCTGGCTGGTAAGGCCTTGAGCTGCTCTTTGTACCTGTGCTGGATTTGCCTGCAGAGCCCAGCTCATAACTGCCAGCCTCTCTCATCTCCTTGATAAGCCACAACTCTGCCTTCCTTGATGCTACTTCGGAGAGAGATATGACTTCCCTCCAGAATCCAGCTTCATCCTGTGGGCATAAAAAGACCCTTGAGCATGTCCCTTGGGTAATAAAGCAGCTTACTTCCATGGCTTTTGTCAGCTGCTGTTAAAATGCTTTGAAAAGGAACTACTCACTAAATTGGGCTAATTTCAGTGGTGTTTATTTATCATTCTAATGGGTTGGTGCTCTGGGTATAATTACGTACAAGATAAATTATCCAGTGGAGAGAAAAGGAAACTCCTTGCACTCAGAGCCAACACAGGAAGATGAAACTCCACCCTGAGACTCCTGGGGACCCTTTCATTCACTGGTTGTGAGAGACTTCAGGCTTTAAGGACCTCTGCCAATTCTGTCTCTCCCTACTCCAACACATCTGACCAGTGCAGTTCCCCGGGATTCACTTTCTCCAAATGGAAGCTAGAGTTCTTTCAGTGCAGTCTCAGGTTGCATTTGCTTCGGCCCAGAAGCCTTTCCATCTTGCCTGTGTCTACGTTCCACTGACACTGAACCTCTGCTCACTCCTGCAGAACTGCTCACTGTCAAGCCCGATCGATCACTGCGTTCTTAGTCTGGCAGCATGGCCTTTTGAATCTAAACTCAAGACTTGAAGTTTTGGTCTTTTTCTTTCATTTCTTGCCCTCAAGAAAGTCAACTTGGCCCTTCCCATCACATGATGATGTCATCCTCTTGGTGTATGGTGAATAATTGCACTGTGCCTGAGACATACAATATACCTTGAGATCACCTCTTCCCTCCTAATCCTTCTACTGAAGCAATTAAATATTAAGACAATGCAGAGCCCATAACTTTGTGGTGCCTATATTGTAGGCACACTACCAAGGGCCTCACAAATTTTATCCCATTTAATCATCACAGCAATTTATTTCACAGATGAGGAAACGTCGGCTCAGAGAAGCAATTACATGCTATTAAAGATCTTGCCCAAGTTCTCCAGCTAGAAACCGGCTTTAAAAATGTCGAGATTCAAAACAAGCTTGTTTTATTCTGTAGCTTTTGTTTTCCTTTCCTTTCCTTTTCTTTCCTTTCCTTAAAAAAAAACGAAAAAGAAAAAACAAATCGTCCTCTGTTCTTTCACATCTATTAGCCCATTTTAGGATAGAGGTCATCCAAGAGGGAGTGTGGAAGGTATTTTGAGAGAGCTGGATGGGGGTATGTGCTAAATTCACCAAACTTTATTGGAAGTTGACTGGAATGCAGCCTAGACTTAGAGATGGGAGACACGTCCCTTGCTACGTAGGACTTTTGCTTGTGAAGTTAGAGGGTTTGGACAAGATACTTTCCAGAGTGTGATATGGACCTAAGGACAACAAACATGTGAGGAGTAGGAAATATCTAGAGTCAGGACAGGCTGTCTTTGTCTCCATCCCAATTGGACACCAAAAAGATGCAGGGAAAAAAAAATGGGCTATGGAGAACATAAGTTGCTGGAAGTTCAGTATTTCTGAAACTTAGGTCTTTGGCAAACCACATAGTGATTTTCCCAGGTATGCATAGCTCTGGTTTTAATTAAAGGAACATTTTCTTTTTATTAACAAATTATTAAAGTATAATAGTCATGCAGACAAGTGCCCCAATCATAAATATATAACTTAGTATTCTTCAAAAAGTAAAATTCCTGTGTAACTATCACCCAGATCAAGAAATGAATACCAATACCCCAGAAGTCCTTATTCTCCCTCCCTCTAAACATCTCTTTTCTCCTCTTCAAAGATAATTACTGTCATAACTTTAAAAATCACATACTGGTTTGGCTTCTTATAGAAATTTATTAAAAATTAAATTGTATATATGTATATGTTTGTGTGCATATATATACACACACATATATATGTATACTTATTTCTGTTTTTAATACATGTGTATATGTATGTGTATATATGTGTGTGTATTTTTACAGATAACACACATATATATATGTATCACTGTGTTGTGCAGGCTGGAGTGCAGTAGCTACCGTAATCATAGTACACCGTAGCCTCAAAGTCCTGGCCTCGAAAGATCGTCCTACCTCAGCTTCCTGAGTAACTAGGACTACAGGCATGTGCCACCAAACATGGCTTTTTGAAGTTAGATATTATGTAACCTTTTATGCCTGGCCTTTTTGTTTCAACATATTGGTACTCAGATTTATCTAAGTTTGTTGCACGCCGCAGTAATTCATTAACTTTCATTTGCTGTAGAGTATTCCATTGTATGAATACACTACAATTTATTTATTCATTCTACAGGTGAGAGCATCTAGATTGTTTTTGAAATGTTGCTACTACAAATAGTTTTTGCATATTTTTTATGTGGAAGTATAACATTTCTGCTGAGTATATATTTCTGAAGGCATTGCTGTGTCAAAGATAAATGTATGTTCAGCTTTAATAAATACTGATAAAATCGTTTTCTAAAATGCTGTGCCAATTTATATTCACACCAGTAGTGCATGACAAATCCAGTTGCTCTGCGTCTTTACCAATACTTGTTATTGTCAGCCTTTTTATTTTTAGCCATTCTGATTTGGGTGCAAGAGTATTGCATTGTAGTTTTAATCTGCATTCCCATTTTGACTATTGAGGTAGACCACCTGCATATTTTGGTAAGTCTCTTTAGTGAAGTGCTGGTTCAAGCCTTTTGCCTGCCCCCGCCCTCTTTTATGTGCCAGGTCATCTTACTTTTTTCTAATGTATTTGTAGTAGTTATTTATACTCTCTGGACACAAGCCCTTAGTTGATAACATGTGTTGCAAATAGCTTCTCTCACTCTGGGAATTACTCTTTCACTTTCTTAAGGGTAGTACTTTTATATAAATAATTTTAAGCTAATACAGTCCAGTTTGTCAATCTTTTTATGACTAGTGCTTAAGAAGTATTTTCCTATCTCAGGGCCATAAATACATTTTCACAATATGTTCTATGTGCTTTATTATTTTACCTTTTACATTTAGGTTTACCATTCACCTGTAGTTATTTCCTGTATATAGGGTGAGGTAGAGGCAAGTTTCAAATTTTTCCATGTGGCATATATACTTTACTCAACTCAATTTAGTTTTAAAAATATATCCTTTCCCCTTTCTCTGCAGAGACATAAGTGCCCACCTACTATGCATTTGCTCTAGGTTCCTTACACTGGTTCATTAGTCTATTAGCCTATTCTTGAGCAAATGCCACCGTTTCAATCAATGTAGCTTCCTATTGATTCAGAATATCAGGTAGTGTAAGTCATATAACTTTGATATTTTACAAGATTGACTTAACTTGGTGGTTTTCAGAATAAATTTAAGAATATAAATTTTAGAATTGGCTCATCAGTTTCATACCTCAATGCACACACACGTACAAAAACCTTCCTGTGATTTTGTTTGGCATTATACTGAATGAATAAATCAGTTTGGGAAGAACTGACATATTTATGATATTGAGGTCTTCCAATTTACGAACATGTTTTATCTCTTATTTGTCTTCTTCGATTTCTTTAAATAATGCTTTGTGTTTTTCCAGGTAGAAGTGCTGTACTTCTTTTATTACATCTATTCTTAGATACAAAATGTTTTTATTCTATTGAAATGACATATTTTTAGCTTTAATTTTCTAGTCATTTGCTGCTAATAAATAAAATTGATTTTTGTGATTACTTTGTATGAGTGATCTTACCAAATTCACTTTCTAAAAATACATTATCAGGAGATCCTTTTGACAGCTTTATATACACAATAATGTTATCCCTAATGGCAACTTTATTTCTTCCTTTTCAACCAGCTTATCTTATATGTTGGTGCAAAAGTAATTGCAGTTTTGTCATTTTTTGTTTGTTTGTTTTTTGTTTTTTGTTTTTTGTTTTGAGAAGGAGTTTCGCTCTTGTTACCCAGGCTGGAGTGCAGTGGCGCGATCTCGGCTCACCGCAACCTCCGCCTCCTGGGTTCAGGCAATTCTCCTGCCTCAGCCTCCTGAGTAGCTGGGATTACAGGCACGCGCCACCATGCCCAGCTGATTTTTTGTATTTTTAGTAGAGACGGGGTTTCACCATGTTGACCAGGATGGTCTCGATCTCTTGACCTCGTGATCCACCCGCCTCGGCCTCCCAAAGTGCTGGGATTACAGGCGTGAGCCACCGCGCCCGGCCCGTCATTATTTTTTAATTACTTTTGCAGCCACCTAGTATTTTATTTAGTTTGCCTTTTCATCCTGACCGAGAGCTCTAGGTTAGCAGATGTCCTTGTCTTCTTACTGTTCTCAAGACCAAAGCTCCCAATACTTCATCATTACATATTTGCTGTAGGTTTGTAGGTGTTGTGTGTGTGTGTGTGTAGATACACTTTATCAGATTGGGGAGATTTCTTTGTTTTTAATTTGCTGAGTTTGCTAGTTTTATCATAAATGAGAATTAAATTTTATCAAATAATTTTTCTGCATCTGTTAAGATGATCATATGCTTGCTTTCTTTTGTGATCTTCATGTACTGAATTCAACTGGTTTTTTCAATGTTCAACCAATCTTGTGTTTCTGGAATGAACACAAATTGAACATTATTTTATTCTTTTTCTATCTCAGATTTTGCCTACTGATAATTTAAAATTTTTGCATCTACATTTGTAAGAGAGAATGGTGTGTAATTTTTCTGTTTGTGTAGTATCTTTCATAGGTTTCAGCCTCATAAATAATTTGGAATATATTCCCTCATTTTATTCCTTCACAGGCTGTGTGTAAGACTGATGTTATTTCTTCATTAAATACTTATAAGAATTCATTGGGGAAGTTATCTAGGCTAGGGAATTTATTTCAAGAGGGTTTTAGTTACAGACTCAATTTCTTTAAAAGTAATTTGTGTCATTTTTAAGAATTAGTGATTTTCTAGGAATTCATACACTTTATATAAATTTTTAAATATAATGACATAATTTTGCTCACAGTGTCCTCATTTATATCTTTATTTAAAGTCTTTAGAACCTATGATTCCCTGTTTTATTCCTATTGTTAATTTGTGCCTTCCATATTTTGCTGATTAGCTTTGCCAAGATCAATTATATTTAATATCAGTTATATTAGTCATTTATAAAGACATTTGAAAAATGTTAAAATTTGTGAATTCCTCTATGGTATGTTTGTTTTCTCTTTTATTAATTTCTGCTCTTCTGTGCAGTGTTTTCTTACTTTGTTTTCTTTGCATTCAATAAGTTCTTTATTTGCTAACTTTTTTTGTGTGGTGAGAGGAACAGAGTCTTTCTCTACTGCCCAAACTGGAATGCAGTGATGTGATCATTGCAGTGCAGTGATGTGATCATTGCTCACTTCAACCTTGGACTCCTGAGTCCAAGCTATGCTCTCACTTCAGCCTCCCAAAGTGCTTATATGACACTGTGCCTGGCCAATTTGCTGACTTCCTGAGGTGGTATTTAGTTAAATAACTTTTAGCATTTTTTTTTTAATATATACATTTAAGGATATACGGTTTTCTTTAATCACGGCTTTAGATGTATCTCACAAGTTTTTTAATATCATATTTCATTACTACCCAGTTTGAAATATTATTTACCTTGTAACTCTTTAACTTATGCATTATGTAAAAGCATGTTGCTTAATACCCAAACATTTGGGAATTTGATTTCTTAGTTGAACTGTAGTCAAATTAAATATTTTGTATGATTTTAAACCGTAGAAAAGTTTTGATACTTGTTTCATGAACCAGTGTGTGGTCAATTCTATTAATTGTCACTTGTGCACTTGAAAATAATTGTTAGGTTCTATATTAGTCAGCTTGGGCCACCATAACAAAGTACCGTAGACTGGGCAGCTTAAGCAACAGAAATTTATTTTCTCACAGTTCTGGAGACTCAGTCTCAGATCAGGATGCCAGCGTGGTCAGGTTTTGGTGAGAGGAGTGTTCTTGTTTCCTCACGTAGCCAAGGGAGACAGCAAGAGCGAGAGTGAGAGAGTGAGAGAGAGGGAGAGTGAGAGTGAGAGAGAGGAGCTCAATATCTCTGCTGTCTCTTCCTACAAGGACCCTAATCCCCTCTCAAGGGCCGTACCCTCATAAGGTCATCTGACCATTGTCTTAGTCCACTTTTTGTTGCTAGAAGAAAATATCACAGACTTGGTAATTTACATAGACAAGAAGTTAATTTGGTTTAAGATTCTGGAATCTGGGAAATCCAAGAGCAGGCACCAGTATCTAGTGAGGATCATCTCATGGCAGAAGGGCAACACTTAGCAAGCAAACCCAACTTATCTTTTCATCAGAAATCCATTCCTGTGATAACTACTCCACTCCCCGGATAATAGCAGTAATCCATTCCTGAGGGAGGCGCTCTCATGACCTAATCACCTTTTAAAGGACCCACCTCCCAATACTATTGCAATTGCAACTGAATTTCAACATGAGCTTTGGTGGGAAAATTCAAACCACAGCACCTAATTAACTCCCTAAGTCTCATCTCCAAATACTATCACATTGGGTGTAAGGGCTTCAACATATTAATTTGAGGGCACCTTAGTTTCGTCCATAGCAGTGGCAATATTTTAAATAAAGTATTTTAAATACTTTATCATGTTCTATGAATTTTTTATAATGTTACTAATTTTTTTCTACTTGATCTATCAGTTACAGAGAAATATGTATTAAAAACCTCCACTATGATTTGGGGTTTGTCTATTCTTGAGTGTGAGTCTGTTACATCATATATGTAAAATATATACATGTTACTAGGTACATGCATATTTAGATTGTAAGTGTATTGAAACTTATTGTTATTACATAGTCTTCATTTCTAGTAATGAGACTTGTCTTACTATTGATTTTATCTATTATTAGTATAGTCATAGCAGCTTTTTAAATTTATGTTTTAATAGTATATGTTCTACAAACCTCTTGCCTTCAACCTTTATGTAATTACCATGTAGCGGTTTCATTAAAAATCCAGTTTGCATGCTTTAATTGAGTTATTTAATTACTTTATTTCTTTATATTTATTCATTAATGTATAAACAACAAATACACTTGGGCTTAACTCTCTACCACCTTACTATTGGTCTTGCATGTGATTCATCTGTGCCACGTTCCCTTCTCACTCTTTTCTGAACTTCTGTGGTATTAATTAACATTTTCTCATCTCTCACATTAGCACCTTAAATAAACATTCTTTTACCATTTATTTTACGGTTATCATAGAGACTACAACATGCTACCTTGAATTTTTTAGTCTACTATACATTAGTATTTTTACTACTTCCCAAAGAATGAAAGGTCCTTAGACTCTTTTACCTATTTACAAAGTACTGCCTTTTGTGCTATTTCTGTCATTAACTAGTTCTACAATATATTTTGTGATTTTATAAAGTTAATATTCATGCACATTTGCCTGGTATTTAAACTTTATGTTGCTTTCTGTTGCATTATTTCCCGTTGCCATATTTTTATACCAAATCATTTTTCTTATGCAGGAATACCTCTGTAATATTTCCTTTAGTGCACATCTTCCAATAAAAGTTACTTTAAATTTTAATAATCTGAAAACAACTTTATTTCAGGTATTTTTAAAGGACATCTTACTGGGGATAAAGAATTTGAAACTGATAGTTATTTTCTTTTGCACTTTGACATTCTCTCATCTTTTGACATCCACAATTTCTGTTAAAAAGTCATTAGTCTTGTTGCAATCGAAAGTAATGTGTCTTTTTTCCTCTGGTATATTTTTGTTTTTGTTTTTGTTTTTGTCTTTATTTTCAGCAGATTGATTGTCATTCAACAGATTTAGTGTGGTTTTCTTTCTATTTATCCTCCTTCAGGCACACTGAGCTTCTTGAATATGTGGGTTAGTATCTTTCATCAATTTTCAAAAATAATTATTCACATCATCTCTTCACCAATTGCCAATCATTATTCTCTCCCTTATTTCCTGGAATGCTAATTAAATATGTTATTATAACTTTTTATGCATCATATGTCTCACATTCTTTTATGCATTTTCCTTTATTTTTTCACTCCACATTTCTGTCTGGATATTTTCTATGAATCTGTCTTGTGACCCACTAATCTCTTCAGCTGCATTTAATCTGAATTCTTAAGTTTGTTGTAGGTTTTCAGTTCTAATATTTACATTTAAGTCTTAAATACATTCTTATTCTTTCATAAAATGAATCCTTTTGCTATGTATACACTGAAAATAATAATTAGTTATTTAAAAGTCTGGGTCTAATAACTTCAATATACAGATATCCTTGGGTTTTCCTTTTATTGTCTGATTTTCTTTTGTTTCTCAACCATTTGGACATATTTCCTCATAATTTATTATTGGACAATGGAGGTACCGTATGGAGCATTGTACAAATAACTTGAAGCATGGTGCACCCTTTCTTCATCTTTCCTTTGCTTCTGTCAGTTAGGCCAAGAAAAAGTCATCTTAATCCTATTGATTGAGCTGATTGAAAAATGGCTTTATAAACTGCAAAAGTGATTCTATTTTCGGTTCTCTCTTACTTCTAGGAAGTAGCTATTTGATTGTTTGCAGCCAAACAATCAAAATCGAAAGCCCTCCTTCTTTAGTGAATCTTGAACTCCAGTTTTTGTCTCTGAAGCCTGCAAAGATTCCTAAAAGTTCATCTCTGTTTTTTATCTTCTCGGCTACCACTCACAAATCAGTATGCAAGAGGAACATGGAGCTGAAGATCAGTTTCACTCCTCTGTACTTCCCTTTTCTCCAGGATCTTATCCTTGCTTACTCATGTTGCCATGGATGAATTACTTCAAAAGTATATTTTCCTTTTTACTCACCATCTTCAGATATAAAGAATAGGTTAAAGTGTGTTACAGTGAACAGTCAGCGAACAGATCAGATTCTATAAATTTCACCATGATTAACTTATTATATCTCTCTCCCTCTATCTATCTTTCTGTCCATCTATCAATTAATCTTACTTTTTGATGAATTTCAAAATAAATTAAGGACATCAGGACATTTCCTTTTAAATCTCTCAGGCTGCATTTTGTTAACTAGTGTTCTATATTGTTTTACCAATATTTTTCATTAGACACAAAATGTACATAAAACATTTGCATAAATCTTAAATGAACATAGACTGACAAGGGTATACACTGAATAATCCAAGCCTCTATCATTCCAGGAAGTCCCCTAGTGCCTCTTTCTCACCATTCCTCTCTCCTGCCCCTTCCTCACGGAGGCAACAGGTATTATAATTTATTGTACAATAGGTTAGCTTTCCCTGTTGTAAAACTTCATAAAAATTGAATTATATAAAATGTATAATTTTTTGTAAGGCTTCTTTAACTCAACACAACATTCTTGAAGTTCATCTATAGTACTCTGTGTATGCACACTTTGTTCCTATTTCATGCTAAGGAATATTCTATTATACAAATACACTACAGCTTGTTTACTCATTCTCCTTTGAGGGATACCTGAGATATTTGTATCCTTTGCCCTGTTTCTGATCTTAGGGACAATGAATTCAACAGTTCACTGGTAAATAGTAAGTTAGTTTTACGGATGCTTTTTATCCGATTGCACCTTTAATCAGATTGTGGACGTTCCTTTGATTCCTGCTTTGCTGTGTGTGTGTGTGTGTGTGTGTGTGTGTGTGTATCATGAATAGGTACTGAATATTATCAAATGCTTTTCCTGAATCTATTGAACAGATTCTATGATTTTTTACCTTTATCCTGTCAACAGGGTGAACTACATTGATTGAGTTTCAATGTTAACTGACTGCATTGCTGGGATAAACTCAACTTGGTAAATATATATATATATATATATATATATATATATTTCTTTAAATTTTATTCATGATATTCATGAATATTTTGTGACATGGTTTGGTTGTATCTCCTCCCAAATCTTATCTTGAATTTTAGCTCCCATAATCCCCATGTGTGGTGGGAACAACCCAGGGGGAGGTAATTGAATCATGGGGGCAGGATTTTCTCATGCTGTTCTCATGGTAGTGAGATCTGATGATTTTATAAAGGGGAGTTCCCCTGCACATGCTCTCATGCCTGCTGCCATGTAAGGCACGACTATGCTCCTCATTTGACTTTCACCATGACTGTGAGGTCTCCCCAGCCATGTGAAACTGTGAGTTAATTAAACCCCTTTCCTTTATAATGTATCCAGTCTCAGGTATGTCTTTATTAGCAGTGTGAGAACAGACAAATACATAATTTCAGCATTTATTTATAAAAGATATTGGTCTGCAACTTTCTTTTTTATTTATTTTCCTTAGGAAGAGTAATGTCTTTGTCTCTTTGTCAGGTTTTGATATTAGGATTATACTGGCCACAAAAAATAACATGGGAGTTGTTTCAAGACTGAAGCTATTTCTTCCTTAAATTTTTGACAGAATTCAACAGTGAAAACATCTTTTTCTACTGTTTAATTGATGGGAAAGTTTTTTTATAATAAATTAATTTTTTTCTAATAGATAAAGGCTATTACGATTTTCTACTTGATCATGCAAAAGTGTTAGTAAGTTGTATTATTCAAATTATGTTTCGATTTCACCTAAGTTGTCAAATTTATTGCATGAAATTTTTCATGAAAGCCCCATTTTCCTTTTAACCTCTGTAGAATCTGAGGTTTTAAACCTTTTATTGCTAAATTTTTTATCTTTCATATTTGTAGACCACTCTAGCTAAGAAGACTATCAATTTTGTGGCTGTATCCAAAGAACAAATTTTTGGCTTTTATCTTCTATTTCATTAATTTCTTATCTTTGCTATTTCTTTGTTCTACTTGCTTTCGTTTGGTCTGTTCGTTTCTATTTATAAGCACTGAAAGCTAAAACTTTTCCTATAGGTACTGCTTTGCCTGGATCACCTAGGTTTTTCTTTTCTTTTTTTGTGGAGACAAGGTCTCGCTACATGGCTCAGGCTGGTCTTGAACTCCAACCCCAAGCAGTCATCCCACCGCAACCTCTCAAAGCTGTGGGATTACAGGCATGAGCTACCAGACGGATCCCATAGATTACGATATATTATATTTCCACTATCCTAAAGGTCAAGATATTTCCTAATTTCCTATGTGAATTCTCCTTTCACCTATGTAAAGCCTAAATGTGTTGTTTAATTTCCAATTACCTTGGGGTTTCCAGATCTCCTGTTGTCATTGATATTTAATTTAACTCCATTGTAGTCAGAGAATATACTCTGTGTGATTTCCTTCTTTCAATGTACTGGGGCGTGTTTTATGGCCCAGCATATGGTCTATCTTGGTGAATATACCCAGGGTCCTTGATAATAATGTGTATGCCACATTTAATTACTATTCTACAAACAGTAATTAAGTCAAGGTGGTCAATAGTGTTGTCTTTATCTTAACTGATATTTTGATTATTTTCTCTACTAACTTCCTAAAGAGAGCCATTAAAATGTCAAGCTTTATTGGAAATTGTCTATTTCTCCTTCTATGTCTGTTTTTGTTCTCTCATATGGTACCAACTGTGGCCTGCCCTCAAGTTAAAAAATATTTTTAAAACAACAAAATCATCTCCATACTCCTCCCTGTTTTGAAAAGTCAACTCCCCTCCAGAATCTGCCTGTATTTGTTCACTTTTGGTCCCCAGTATATAGTTTTTGTTTGTATAAGAGTTGGTCTAGAAGAGCTCACTCAGCCATAATATAAGTGGAAACTTCAGACGGCTTTTAAAAATATTGTTTCCAGGCTGGGCATGATGGCTCACATCTGTAATCCCAGCACCTTGGGAGGCTGAGGTGGGCAGATTACTTGAACACAGGAGTTCAAGATCAGGCTGGGAAACATGGAAATACAAAAAATTAGCTAGATGTGGTGGCACACAACTGGGGTCCCAGCTACTCAGGAGGCTGAGGTGGCAGGAGCACTTGAGCCCAGGAGGGTGAGGCTGCAGAGAACCATGATTGTACCACTGCACTCCAGCCTGGGTGCCAAAGAGAGACCATATCTCAAAAAATTTTTTTCCCAGCTTTTTAAGGTGCTTTTGATGGAAGAATTGATATATTACAAATTGGCCTGTATAACCGTAAGTGAAAATCCCTAACAAATGTATTTTTAAAGGAATTTTTGTATCTCCATAGATTTAACAAAACAAATTAAATACAACTATTAAAATGTAAAATGTTTATCTATGTACCACCAAAAATAATTTTCAATAATATCTGTGACAGAAGCACTACGCTTTGGGAAAGTATATATACTCGCTAACATGACCAGATCACTGATATGTGCTGTCTCATGTTTGGAAGGAATCTTGACCACCACCTATCCAAATCTGAAATCCCTACACAACAACGTTTTAAAGGGGTCTCATGCCTAAGCTCATCCAGTGACAGAGAACAACTCTTCAGCTGTGGAGGTAAAGGATTCTATTTTTGAAAATTCTGTATGTCAGAACCATCAACATTTTCTTGACTTGAAATCTGCACCCCTATAAATTCCACCCATCAATTCTAGCTTTACTTCTTGGAGTCTTGCACATTAGTCACATTTTCCATTTACTTCATGACCCTATGGATACCTGGATCTTTTCTACTCCCATTTATTGTATGTTCCTAGGCTCCTGGGATCCATAATGCTAATGCTAGATATTGGTGTCGCTTTGTTTATGAAAAAGTAATTAGCAGGAAGATACAAGAGCTAGAAATTTATCCAAGGATTTATTGATAGCTTTATCACAGGAAAAAATAAAATTAAAAGTTCTAGGGGCCAGGCACAGTCACTCAGGCCTATAATCCCAGCACTTTGGGAGGCTGAGGCAGGCAGTTCACTTGAGGCCAGGGATTTGAAACTAGCTTGGCCAAAATAGCCAAACCTCATTTCCACTTAAAAACATAAATAAACACAAAAAATTATTCGGGCATGGTGGTGCATGCCTGTAATCCCAGCTACTCGGGAGGCTAAGGCGTGAGAATCACTTGAACCCAGGAGGTGGAGGCTGCAGTGAGCCAAGATTGTGCCACTGCACTCCAGTGTGGGTGACAGAGTGAGACAAAATGCCAGATATAGGTGATTGGGATGAAGGCAGCAAACCCATGTACCTATGCAACAATCCTGCATGTTCTTCACATGTACTCCAAAACCTAAAATGCAATAAGATATACATATATATTAAAAAATAGTTATATTAAAGAAACATTTCCTTAGAAAAATAGATCCTTCCATTATCTTTAATACAAAGCAAAGAAGATTTTTTAAAAAACAAGAAAGACAGGGAGAAAAAAGATTTCCTCAATTGGGAACCTTATAAGGTCATCTATAATAACATTATTGAAAAAGAGATAGAGTTCATCTATTTAATCACGTTTCTTCAGAAAAGACCAACCTTATGTCATCAGAAATAAGAAAGTAGCAATTACACTTTTAAAGCTGTCTTCTAACCTCAGCTGTGATTAAAATTCTTTTCTAGCTCCTACTAACACCTTGCCTTCTGCATGTTAATTTTTCTTTGTGCGACCAGTAGTTCACAACAGGAACAACACGAAGGAAATATTAAAATACACTGAAATAAGAAAGAAAGGAAAGAAGAAATGGAAGGGAGGAATTGGAAGGAAATAAAACGCTTCCAGAAGGAAAGCAGATGTGCCTATTTCTTGGGGGCCGTATGAGCAGAGTAGACAGCAGCATCCTGGGAGTCAGGTGTGTGGGCTCCACACTCTTACTGATGAGTCTGATTATCTGTGTGGTCTCTGGCAGGTGTGTTCATTTTCCTGGGTTGTAATGACTTCCTCTGTAAAGTGAGGGGCTTGACTAGGGGGACCTCAGTTACCTCCCGATGACCACATGTCATTTGTTCATTGAGTGCACCTGGCAGCTAGTCTCTGTTTTCCAACTTGAGACACGGGGTGTGGACCAGTGTTCACACTGGGCACCTCCTTCCAGTTGTGACTTCATTCTCAACTTAACCACAGACTCCCTGCTAACTGTGAGCAAAATACATTCTTTTTAGTTTATTACTTTCTTATGTCTAGAAGGCTATCGCTAACTTTCTTGTGTACCTCTTTTATTTGCTTTATTTTTAAGGTGTCCATACAGTCAGTTAGGGGAGATTAATATGGATGGAAAGATAATAGTTGTGTCATTTGTAAAGTTATTCTTTCTACTCACTCCAAAGGAACTAATTTCTAGCTTTTGGGCTCATTGCTGAAAACTTCCAATGAACGTTATTTCATGTAGTGGGAAAAGGAACAGTGGGATTTTCTCATCTTTGTTTGGAGGCAAAGAGGCAGATATGCTGGAGAAGTCAAATGCAAATCTGATGCCCGTGGATAGTATCTTCACAGCAGCTCCAGATTTTAAAATTAATTCAAAGGCAGGTTTTAAACACTGGCTTGCCTTTGGAGTCTGAGCTTTAGGTGACATTTAAGTTTATGTCTGTGTTAAAAGAAGATACATTTGCATGAGTAGACATTTGTGCCTGGATGGGATTCAAATGAAACATAGGTAACAGAATATCAATTGCTCATAGTGTTCTAATCCAACATCCTGTAGTTTCTAAGCAGGCATTTACAGAGTTAATACTTACTAGAGAATCAAGGCTCAACTCTTTTCTTGTATATCTCGATATTGCAAACCCTGGTAGTTTTAATTAGTGGCCTTTTAATCTCTGGAACAAAGCCAATGGCCTGTTCCCTTGGACAAATTTCTTAACAACCTGGCACTGAGTGGCTTTGTCTAGCCTGCTTGTGGGAGCTCTTGTACCCCAGGCTGTCATAAAGAGTTACACAGGTTATGTCTGCATGAAGGAACCAGCTGAAGAGATGGGTGGGCACTGAAATCAGTTCTTCTTCTTCCATATGCCAAATCAGTATCCTGACGTGAGCTACATTCACCTAGAAAGGGCTTTTCCCCTAGCGCACACAAAGGCCCGCGGTTTCATCTGATCCTATCCTACCTTCGGTCTCCATTTCCATCCTTGTCTCATGCCCTAGGACAGCCTGGGGCCCAGGAGGGCTGGCTCTGTGGATATTGCAACCTTCCTACTGCAGGTCTTGACACTGGACTAAGGGACAAGGGATCTGGCTCATGTCTGAGCTCCTCTGTATGATCTCAGGCAAGCTGCTGTCTCCTCCCATGACTCAATTTCTTCATAGGTATAAAGAGGAAAATGTCACCTTATCAAAATTAGATGATGCAGAGGTGACAGACAGTTGGGCTTCAAGCCTCTGTTTGCCACCCATTCCTTACCTATGTATCCTTGCCCAAGTTATATAAACTCTTTATGCCTCAATTTTCTTAATCTGTAAAGTAAAGCTAATAATGGTACCTACCTATATCTCTTTAGTCCTTACCAGAAAGCCTACAAAGTAAGTGTCATTATTTCTTCCACTTGACATATTTAATAAATTGAAGCCTAGAAGAAGACAAGTAACTTGGCTAAGATCACACAGAGGAGCTCAGACAAGAACCAGGTTTCTGCCTCTTAGTCTAGTGCCAAAACCAGTGCATGTTTATATAGATAGATATGATATGCTGGTACGGGTAATACAGATATAGGTATAGATACAGATATCCATATGTGCACGTGTGTGTGCTGGTTTATGTATATATGCGTATATGTATCTGTATGCACACACATGTTTGCATGTATGTGTATATGTACCTTTATGTATGCACATACACACATATGCACACAGTGCTTAAAACAGTGCCTAGCCTATAACACTAAGATTATTAAGTACCTCATGCTCGGTAGGTACTCAATAAATGCTACCTATTGTTATTATCTGTAGAGAAAGTTTCTACCTGCTAACAATCCCTCCTGTGCTGGAAGTTTGTGGTTCGAACAGACTAGAGCTCAGTGTGGTCAACCTTGGCTTCTTGAGCATTATTTGCATTCTGAACTGGGGCCTGAGGACAGCCTGCTCCCAGGGCACAGACAGGAGCAGAACCGTCAGTGAATTGATTGGTAAATACAGCAAATCATCTGATGGGTTGGCTGCATGGGGCGTGTCAGTCTGTATATGTTTGTGTGTGTTGGAGATAGTGGTATGCAAGCTTATTTTAACTGGAACTCGTATTTTCTAGCCCTTCCAAGAACTCTTTCTAATGCTTCATGGGAACACTAGACAGAGGATCTTTAAAGTAAAAACACAGTGGCTAACTCCCTTTCTTCAGTTTTTCTGAACGGCTGAGTAGAGAGAGGAATATTTTGAAGGAAACATGGAGATTAGGATGAACCTTTTTTACCCCATCCTGCTTTGTACCTATCAGTGGAAGGTGAGGGCTGGTCTTGGGGGCAGGAAGATGAATGAAGTGACATTTGCAGGATCTCCCAGCCTGAGATTCTGAAGGCAGGCGTGTAGGAGGTGAGTACGCAAGGGAGATTTCATCACATGTTGCTCTTAGGCATGGCTAGCCTGGATGGGTCCAAATTAGGAGTAAGGAGACCTGGGTTCCCAACCTGCTTGGTCCAAATCCTTGTGAAGGCTGCACCTTGAGTCATTAGGCATTTAATTCCCAGACATTCCCTGCCCCTTACTACCAGTAAAAGTGGTAAATAGAGGGTGTGGCCGGAAGGCTCTTCTAATCCCTAATGCCACTCCAAGTCCCCTAACAGAGTTAAAGCCTAAAATGACTTCTATGCCCAATAGAAGAAATTGTGTGATGGAGACAGTTCTAGCTTTCCATTTGGCTTTCTAGCCACGAACCTGCGTCCTGTGTCCTTTCTCCAGCAAGTCAGGGAAAGTGCAAAAAGCAGGCTTTACTCTACATTGACTGCCCAGTGCTAATGGGTAGGAGCACGTCAGCTGTGGTACTTGCTGGAAAACTCACCACATTTTGGATTATAGGGTCACCTGGCTGTGTCTGGTAAGCAGCTGGAGGCTTCACTAACAGATGTCACTCTAAGGCTACTGAAAGTAGAAGAAATCAGATAATACAAAATTTCTAACTGTATTCACATTCGTGTGTTCTTTGTTTTCTTATTTATATTCAGTCATAAAAGAAAATGAGGTTAAGTACCTTTACACACGGAAAAACCAAGGAACCAAAAAGTGCAGTTACTTCCCTGAGCTCACAAAACAATGACAAGACTGGATCTCCTTTCCTCATTTCCCTGTCTCTAACCCATGGATAATTCTCTGGATTGCATTGCCTGTCAGAATTTCTCTGTTCTTACAGTGTAAATTTCAGCCTTAAACTCCACCTACAACTTGCCATTTTCCTCCAAAGCATTTAAGATGTTCTTTAGCATCCAGACCCTCCCCCAAATGAAGGAAGCCACAGTGAAACACCACTGGGTTGAGGGGTTGCAAAACAAACCTCAATTCCCATAATTCAATTCTCAGGCCCCAGCTTTCTGCTAAGATGAACAGATCCACTCCAAAGTTCTTAGAGTCCACAGTGATCAAAAGCATCTGTATATTCTGAAACATGCAAATCAACCCCGTTTTTCACCCTCATCTCAACATTTGGTGGAGGGCTCAAGAGTCAGCTGGCTGGTGAGTGGACACGGCTTAGCAGATGAATGGAAGAATTGAATTCCTCTCAAGGTTTGTAGAATTTGATCTGAAATATGAAATGCCAGCATATGTGATGAGAGGGATCGCCTATCAGGTATTTCATTGTCCAAAGATGGAATTAATGGCAATGCTGTATCTATGTCAGACCCAGGTAATAAAACTTTATGGGTTCCTCCCCGTGAAATATTTTGTTTATGTCACATGGGTCTCATCGAATGTTTTTTTCTCTTTTCTTCACTTCTCCTCCCCACCCTTTTCCCTCCCCTCTTTGTCTCCTGTGGCCTATTCCCTTTGGAAATGCATTAGTTACCTAGGAAACCTTAATGTCATTTTTTTATGAGTGGAGTTTGGTGCAGCACAAAGTTAATTTATAGGGTGGTTAGGAATTCACATCACGATTGGTGAAATAGGAGACTTTATTATGATTTCTATATCCACCTGTGTGGTAGGAATACATACTTTCCCTCTATCATTACGGGTAATTTCTTGAAACATAATTATGAATATGTATGCCATGTCACAAAATGAGTTGATTCACTGTTGTTCAATGCAATCCATTATATTGTTCAATGTAAGCCCTAGAACATAATTAGCAATAACAACAAACCAATAATATACCCAGGCAATCTGTTAAGAGTTGAAGGATATGGTGGGATTTCCTTTTAAATGATGAGGTGGTTCTGGGTGAGAGGCAGAGAATGAATAAGACGAGACTTTGAAATTCTTCAATTCTGTCTTTCATGCACGTTGAGATCCACGTTAGGAAGCTATATAAATTCTAAGTATGTCCACTATGTCATTCTGCTAATTTCTTGCTGTATTTTTCCAAAGGGGACAATGTACATCCATAAAATTATATGAATGAAATGTGTATGGGTGGCACACAAATAATAATTCCCAGGACATTCCAGAGCCAAGCTTCTTTCTAAAGACAGTCATTCCCCCAGTGGTGTGATGGTGTTTTCAGTGTAAGGACTATCAGATTGGGATTGGCACTCACATTGTGCCAGGCACTGTGCTGAGTGTTTTAAATTCATTAGTTCCTTTGGTCTTCATATTACTTCTGTGAGATTGGTGTTGTTTTCACCAACTCGAGATGGTTCTGAGAAGTTAAGAAACCTGTCCAAAAACACATGGCTAACGGGTAAAGGCAGAGGGGAACCTGCTTTTCTCAGACACCAAAATCTACCCTGGCAGTGAATTCTAGGTCCTGGTCTGTTATTATGTTTTTGTTTAATGTTATTCTGAGTTTCCTCAGTTATTAAATGTGGACTGAGGATGTAGGATGATAGAAGTTGATATCTGATGTCTGTGTTCTGTTTAGAGTACTGGTCCTTGGAGCAAAGCTGTGCTTTCTTAAGATGATAGAAAGTTGGGGGAAGACCTGGGCTTGCTGAATAAACATAAACAAGCCACTCCATTTCTGTGGGCAACTGGATCCAATTTGAAAGAAAAGAATAACGTCTCACAGATGACTCCAGGGCACCTGAAAGGAATTGCTATGTGGCCTGACAGCCTGTGTAGCTGTTGGTTAATAATGCTGTTGCCAGTAGATGTATAGTAATGGGTGGGCAGCCAGGAATCTTTCAAGTGCGGAGGCGCCAAGGTAGCATGAAGACGCCTTTCCTGACCCTTAAGCTCTAGTCCCTGTGCAAACACCTTTTGCATTCACTTTAATTGTTGGAAAAACGGAGACTTCCAGACTCCAGTCAGCTCTAGCAGCTGTCTGGGTGGATGGGGGTGGGATGGATGGGGTAGGGCAGGACCTCCCCACAGCGCCCTCCAGCAGCAGAAGATGCAACTTGCAAATGCTTTAGGATCAGTGAAAAACGTGGCGTTTATTTCAGTAATCTCAAAAGAGAGAGAAAGAAAAGCAATGGAAGAGAACAAACATTCAAGGCTACCTACCCGATCATGGTGGGGGGTGGGAAACCAAGCTTGTCTTTGACATGAACAGGGTCCTAGGAGGCCATTCGGTCCAATTCTCTCATTTCCTGGGTCAACATGTCACAATGAATTAACCACATACTGCCACTGCACGGGGCCCCCTCCCTCACCACATGCCGAGCCCCCACCACAGCACACAGTCCACTGAGCTCAAACAGAGGAGAGAAGTGCTGTTTTTCATGAGGTAAAGGCAAAATTCAGTCCCACGTTCTGTTTCTGTTCAGTGTTCCAACCACAGAGTGGTGCTGTTGCAAAAGATAAGGGTACCCAGAAGGCATGCTCTGGAAATTTGCTTTAGGAAAGAGTTTTAAAGGGGGTTTTCAAAAACAAGATCTGGTTCCTGCTCTCAGAAATCACTTTCAAGAGTCAGGGACTTAGGCTCAGAGGCAGCAGGGAGAAAAAGAAAGTTCAGCAACCTAAAAATATAGTCGACAGATGGACAGCCAAAGTCATGGCCACGAAGTCAACTTGGAGAGGGGCAATTGCCTAGTGAATCCTAAAAGATCTCATCCTGGATGCTTCCTTAACCAGGGCTGTCTATGGGGCACGAGCTCGCAGCCTAGCCAGCTAACTTTCCAGTCCTGATCTTTGCTTTTGCTATACATACCACTATGGTCTTTCTATAGAAAAGAAAAATCTCTATTTAGAAACACGGATTTACTTAGAAGTCACAATATTCTGCAGCTTAAAAATGGCTCTACATTGTATATAATAATCTTTTTATTCTATCTTTTCAAAAATACACCTTTCTAATTCTTTTTTTCTGCCCACCCTGTTCATTTAGCACCTTGCTGCTCTCCTGGAAGCCACTACAGAGACCTGGGGGGTGGTGTCACTCCCTAGTCTTTAGAGGCAAGACATCTTCAGGTCTGAAGTCTAAAGGAAAACAGTAAAGGAAAAGGCAGTTCGTGGTGCTCAAGGGAGATTGTGTGAAAGACGCCCAGAAAAGGGCTAAGGCTCTCCCTTAGGGAAACCAATCGTCTGAGGAAAAGTGCATTTTTCACCCTCTGCTCCTGTCCGGGTCTCTCCCTCTTCCTCTCTCCTTCCCTCCGTCCCTCCTCCCCTCTCCCCACGAAGACACAGCACATATTTGGCAAGATTAAGGTGTCACCTCTCATATTACAAGGCCTGTTGATTGCAAGCAAAGACGGACCCACCAGTTCAGGACAAAACCCCCTGGAGCTGGAAACAATACAAACTCTTCCTGGGATCCCCGAAAGTCTTGGCAAAGTGAGGCGGCCAGCCAGTGCAAGGCATCTGCAGAAGAAATCCAAGTCCTAAAGACACTGCTTGCTGCCTTTTCTTCTTCTTCGTTTCTTCTGATTTTTCAAGTTTGTTTGCCCCCCTTCCCCTCCTCCCTCCAGACTGCCAGGGACCTGGGAGCTGCCTGCAGATCAGTCCGCACATGTATTTAACCCCTTCCCTGCTGCAGCAGGAGCCAACCACCTCTTTCCTTGCAAAAGGTTCCCGGAGGATCTGGAGCTTGAGTAAAGAACTCCATCAGTGGATCTGAAACTGGGGCCTGAATCCCTCCTTTGACCAGGGCGAGAAGCTGGAGGAGGGGGGCAAGTGCGGGAAGTGGGGGAGGGCAGGGAGGCGGGCCAGATGAGAGGGAGAAAAGCAGAACCCGACAGAGCACGCCCAATCCAAACCTTCATGGTGCTGTGTGTCGGGGTGGAGGGAACGAGTCGGCAGCCTCGTCTGGCCCTGAGGAAGACGTCGACATTTTGGCACGAGGGGAGACACTGAAGGAGGACCCTACCCTTGCGAGGAACCGCAGGAGGTGACGCCCCTGGGCCTCAGCGGGCGCTTCCGGCAGTTTTCGATGTGGCAACCCCCATCAGCCAGGATAATGATGAGGCAGGTACAATCTATCTAGTACGCAACCCCCAGACTCCCCCTCCCTTCCCACCTCCCCATCAAACTCCCCAGCTTCTCCTTGTGTCCGGTTGGTCCTGAACCGGTGGGGGCAGTTCTGCTGTTTGACCAAAATCTCAAACAATTCCAAGGTATTTGGATTTTTTGAACCTGAGCCCTAACCGAAACATGGAGTGGCTTGCTTATTAGACACCTCCAACGACAGGGCAGGGAGGAAACGGGATACTCGCTCCCCTCCCCAGTCGCGCGTGAGTCAAAAGGTCCTGGCAGGAGATGATGTGAGGAGTGGCTGAAGTGGCCGGGAGGAAGGGATGAGGAGCTTGGAGAGAAGGTCCACCACGCAAGGACTCGGGCAGGGGGCAAAAGGGCAAAACTCCGCTCCAGGGTTCTCGATTTCTCGTTGATCCCTAAGTGATATTCCCCCCCAACCCCCCACTTCTCTCGATGGCAAATGGGCGAAAGCACGATGACTTAACTTGGTAAATTTAGAGAGAACGGCTCGGAGCAAGTGGGGTCTAACGGGCAGCTAAAATTATCTCCAAATAAGAGATTTTGCCCCCTCCCCCATCCTTTCCTCGAATGAATCCACCGGTGGGGAAGTGCGCGTCATTACTTTCTGGGCGCCACGAAGAGGTTTGTTTGTTGCTCGCCTTTCCTGCTTCTCGCGCTGTCCCCGGGTGCAGACTGGTGGGTGCTGGGCGAGCGATTAACTGCAGGGCCCCATCCTAGTTTGGAAGGAAGGGGTTTAGAAGCTGGAGGCTGGGTGAAATGGGAGGCTGTGATCCATCCCCTTCTCCTTTCCACACTCCAGCTCCCGCAGACAAGCGCGCGCGCACACACACAGCCCCTCCCTAGTCCCTCGGACCACCCGCCCCCACGCCCTCTACCTTGACCTCCCTTGACCGCCGACACGGCGTCCTGGGCGCCGGCCCCCGGGAGCGGCGAGTTCGCCGGGGAGCGATTGTCCTAGGGCGTGTTCGTGTTGTGGGGTGGGGGGAGGAGTGGCGGGTGGGCTTGGTAGGGGGTGGGGAGAGATCAAGAGCTGGAAGGGTCTAAGGTTTGGAGGAGGAGTCTACGCCTCAGACCTGATCCGCCAGAGGAAAGGGCCAGAAAAAGGCCCTAATGCCTTGTAAAAGAAAAGAGATCAAAAAGAAAAATTTCAAGAAAAAGAACAACTAAGAAAGGCTGAAGACACTAACATGTAACCTGTTACGGTAAATTTAATGTTTCGTTTTTTCCTGGATCTCTAAAAAAGAACTCAAGGGTGGGGGTTACTGATGAATACTACTGATTTGGAAGTTTTTGTGGCTGTTGCTGTTTTGTTTTGTTTTCTTTTCTTTTTCAAGGGGAACTAGGAGAAATGACCCCTTCCCCGCCACAGGTCCCGAAGCGAGGTCCGAGGGGCTCTGGGGCACCGGCGTGCGCGGCGCTGAGCGGGCCGGGCGGGGGCGGGCGGCGCGGCGCGGAAGGGGTTAAGGCGCTGAGCGCGGAGCCATCTGGCCGGGTTGGCTGGTTATAACCGCGCAGATTATGTTCACGGGACTCAGAGTTGAAGCTCCTCTCCCTACCGAACAGCTCCGCGCACCGCCCCACGACACAGCCCGGCGCAACTACTTTCTTCTCTCTCCTTTCTTTCTGCCTCTCCATTTTCCCCTGCTGGGTAGCGGCTGCGGCGGGGTGGGGGAGACTTTGAATGACCGAGCTCGCGTCCACCTTTCTCTTCATGTCGACGTCCCTGGAAACGGTCACACGGATGCCATGGTTACTTTTGCCACGGTAAGGGGAGGCGGCGGGCACGTTGGGTGGGCAGGTCTGCGGATGGGGGGCCGTGTGGGGAGCGATTTTCCAGTGGACCGGCGCGGGTGCCCAAACTCTGCACCCCGCCCCACCCCCATCGCGCCGCGCTCACTTACTTTCCCGGGCTTGTGCCTTCCCCAAAGTTTGCGCTGGGATCTGCCCGAGCCGAGGCACAACCGCAGCCACCCCCTACACACACAGACACACACACACGCACACACACGCGCACACACACACGGACACTTCTCCACCTCCTCTCCTCCCCTCTTGTCTGTCGGCTGCCCTAGAAGCCTCCCTCAGTCTGGGAAAGCGATCAGGTTTAAGGGACCTGGATTGGAAAGGGTGGGGGGAGGCGAGGGGAAAGGGGGACGACGGAAAGGCAGGAAAGAGACGCAACAGAATCAACCATCCACCACTCCCAACCAACCGGTCAGCTTCTCTGAGAAAGCTCCCCGCGCATCCTATAACAAAAGGGGGTGGCAGACAGGAACCCCGGGCGGGGAGGTGCGGCCACAGCTTCCCTGCACACGCCCTGCACCCTGCGGGCCACTGCGCCTGATTCTCAGCTCGCCCCTGCACCTCCGGGGCCAGGGCGTGGGCTGGGGGAGGGGACGCGCAGCTCAGGACCCGGAACGTCGCATTCCAGTTTTGGGAGTTGGGACTCACTGCCCCACGCCGCGTACCTGCGTCGGAGTCCCCCGAAAGGTTTTTTTCAGAAAAGACCTCGAGCCGCGGGCTTCTCTTGGCCAGCGCCCACCCGGCGGCCACCCCACATTGGGCCTTTGCGCAGATGTTGGAGCTCCGTGCGCAGCCCACACCTTTGGGACCCCTACAGGGAGCTGCGGCCACCGGGGCCGGGCCATCTCTGGGGACTTCCTCGCGGTTTCATCGAGCCGGTTCTCGGACTTTCAGCTGTGGCGTGGGAGGCTGGGAGACCCGGGCACCCGCGCAGCCAGCCAGGTCGGAGTTTAAAGGTCCCACGACGGACCGAACTGCCCCATTGCCCCAGAGATTTACTCGGTGGTGGATGCTCCTGATGAAATTTGGGACGCTTGGGAGTTGAAGCTTAGGGAGAGGAGGCGCGAAGGCCGAGGGGATGTGCTAGGGGAGTAGGTTTCTGCTTGTTGCTCTCGGCTGGAGTCGGTGCGCGTCCAGGAGGCGCTGCTTCTTTGCGGGAGTTTGGCTGCTGCGTGCGTTGGTTCGTTGTCTGCGCTTCCGATGCACTGCACTGAGACCACTGCGTCGAACCGTGTGGGGGCTGTGGATCCTTTTTTTTCTGGAATCGTGGCGCGAGTGGGATTCCCGGTGGTGGAAACACCGAAAAGATCGTCTGGCGTTGGCCTCTGGCGGCGGGCGGCAGGTTCTGAGTCCGAATGGAGGCCGCTCCCGGGAGCGCGGGGCTCAGAACTAGAGAGCTCAGCAGACTGTGCGCCTGTGGACTTGTTTATGTGTGTGAAGAGGTGGGGGCGGGGGCCTGCTGAGAGGGGAGGGGAGCCTGGAAGGAGTGGGTGTTTGTCCTGGAGCCTGATGTTTGTAACTCATCTGATTATGGTGTGTACTGAGATAGACCTCAATGCTTTTTAATAAAGAGATGCCCGCTCCTACCCCGCAAAACAGCGAGAGCGAGGAAAACATGGAAGCGCTCTGTCCTAAACGTCAGGATGGGAGAAAGTTGTAATATAGAGGGGACTTTTCCAGCGGTCCTGTTTCCACAACACTCAGAAGTTCTCCAGCATACGCAGTCTGCCTCCTGCCTGCCCTCAATTCCTTCCTGAGACGTCGCACAAAGAAAGCTGAGGGGTAGAATGTAGAGGATAAAATCCAACCGCCTCTGTCTTGGGTGCAAACACAGACTTGGGTATGGCGTTGGGAGTTAACGGGGTTGGAAAATAAAGCAGGCTCGACCGGTAAACAGTGTTGAAGGAAGGTAGGAAGTCTGGGGTGTTTCCCCTAGGGAGTGTGTGGGATTTTGTGTTGGTGAGACTGGAGTGGAGCTGGATTTAGAGGATTTGGTTGTGTGTGAATGGGATCTGCTTATCTATGGAGTGAGACTGTGACCATTGAGTGGTCAGGGAGGGATAGGGATGTTTTTCCAAGGTGCGCGTGTGCGTGTGCGTGTGTGCGCGCGCGTGCGTGTAGGGGGAGGTGGCAAAAGAGCTGGAGTCCCATCCCTCTCTGGTGCCTGGGAGGTGTGTGTTTCTGGGGAGTCTGTCGGATGGGCATCTGTGCGCTTAGCGGGAGACAAGAGCTTGCAGGAACATAGGTGTAGCTAATGCGAAATCTGTGCCTATGAAGGGTGTCAGAGCAGGAGGAGAGGTGCAGCCTGTTGAAGACAGATGGCTTGTGCATGCCTGCACAAACACATGGAGTGGGTGTGGTGTAGGAGGGCGGCTGCGTGTGTGAGCGAAAGGTGGATGCGTGTGGAAGGTTGGGCTCCTGAGGATTACCAAAGGGATGTGTGTGGGGGGTGGGGAAAGATTATCTGAGGAGCATAGGGTGTGAACTTTATGAGGGTGCACTGGGAAATTTGGCTGGAATGGCACTGGGGCATGTGAGGTAGAAAAGTGTGAGCTCAAATGCTCTTTATGGAAAGACAAAGCGTTTGTATGGAAGGACACTGGGTAGGGATTGGTGTTTGCCTCCCCTCTCCTTCCTCCCCAGAGAGGAGAGAATTGGAAGAGGCTTAGAATGAGAGATGTACATTTAAGGGGAAAAGTCCTTGTGCATTGGCACTGGGTGAGAATGAGAAGAGATGTGTGCATAAGACTGAGTAAGTGGAGGAATACACTATTCATGCCTAGTGTCAGGAATGCATGCTGTATAATGTTTTGTAATGGGTTTCTTATGTAATGGGGGAATTCACTATCACCAGTTCATATTGATAATCAATTAAAGCTAATGGAGTGCCTACTGGATGCTCAGCCCATTGCTGGGTACTGGGGCATGGCACACTGCCCTGGAAAAATTCCTTCTCCAGGCTCAGCTAAATGCTGCTATTTTGCCAGAAATAGACCTCAATGCTTGCTGAGGTTTCTTCAAGGTCTATAATTCAGTTTCTAGAGATGTTTATGGATCTTGGGGGCCAAACGGAAGCTGACTTGAAATATATCTCTGGTTTTGTAGAAAGGGGAGCGTAAGGATAAGGAAGATGTAGACTTCTGTGTGAAAGGGAAGGGAGCTGGGTGCTGTTGCTGTTTCTTGTAGGGGGTGTTGGCTGGGAATTTGAGGGTGCTGTACTTCAGGTCAGAATGTAGGTCCAGATCCCTTTGAGGATTGAGTTTTTGAGAGTGTGCAGGGCCTCCTTCATAGCTGGAATGAGACTTGATATGTGGAGCTAGAGAATGGTAAAGTCATGATCAGGGAAGAGATGGACTGGGGGTGTTCGTTCATCTTTGATGTTTTCTGGGCTGAGTGTAAAGCTAACCTGAGTGTGTGTGTGTGTGTGTGTGTGTGTGTGTGTGTGTGTGTGCATGTGTGGGCATGCGCACTTTGGCCTGGACTCATGCAACTGGGAGAAAGCTAGCCAGGAGGATAGGACGGGTGGACATTCTGGCTCTTGTGAAGGAGGTGCCACTATGGATTTTTGTAGGAATTCTGTGTATCTGAGGAAGGATAAAGATTGTCTTGGATATCCGGATGTGCGTCTTCAGTGAAAAAAGGTGTACGCAAAAGAAGGGCCCTAGACTTTGGGGAATGAGAGAACAGTGTAGCTGGTCCAATTCATACCCTCAGATGACTAGTGAGGCAACTGGGTAGGAAGAGAGTGAAGGGTGTGCTTTCGTGATGCATAAATATCGGCCTGTCTGGAGCATGATGGGGAACCCCATTTGATTAGGTTCTGACCAGCGGAGGGCATATGTGTGAGAGGACTTTGTCTCATGACAGTTTTGAATTCATGAAGTTACAGCTGTGCCATTTTAGGGGTCTACCTTATTTTTGAGGAGAGAACTCATCTGTGTAAGAGATAGTTCATACAGTGCTTGACTATTGGTGAGAAGATCGGGGCAGATATTTCTGAGGGCAGGGTGGTGAAGCGGAAGACTTTGGATAGGGAATGTCTTAATTCGAGTCCAGTTCTACCATTTGGGAAAAGTATGACTTTGGTGACGTTTTTAACCTCTTTTAACTCTGTGTTTCTCTTTTAGTAAAGTGGCAATATAATGACTCAGGGAGGAGGAAAGTTCACTCCTCTTTTCCCCATCAAAACTTGGTGTGTTTAGTTGTATACAGTTGTACAAAGATGAAGTGTAATTAAATACAGGTGCTAGCATGTATGTAGGTCATTGTGAAAATGGGATCTGGACCTCTTTCTCTTTATAGTGCAACTTAATCAGAAGTGAAGTCATTATGCCCATAGCATCTCTACTGCTCACTCACTGTGTAAATAAAACTTTTTAAAACTGCCTCAGTTTACTCATCCAGAAGCTGGAGGTACCCGAGCCTGGATTATAGATGATGGAAATCTTTAAGATCTTTGAGCTATTCAGAGGAAAGGTAGTCTAAGAATCAATGTTATTGATGATCAGAGACAGACAGACCTTTATTTTTTAACATCAGCTATGCAGACCAGAGCATCAAAGCAAATGTGACTTGGAGAACAGCAAAAATAATAATTGTCCTTGACATATAGGCACCATTTGAATGAAAGAAGGGCAAGCCCAGCCTGCTTGGTAAGAGGAAAGCATGGGCTTTGGGTCTTTGAAATTATTTGTGCCCAGTGCAGCAAGTTGGGTACAGCCACTTTCCCCAGAGATGAAGATGGAGGTGCAGAGGGGCACGGAAAGCCACTGAAACCTCCAGTTCTTCCCAGAAGTTAACACATGCTGTCAACTCCTGGCTCAGAGTCAGGCTCCCATCCTTGAGTTCAGTGGCCATAAATAGTCAGGAGCTAAGCTATTTCCAAGAGGCACTAAACCAATTCTGTTGCTTTTCTTGGCGAGATTGGGCCAATTAAGTTGATTGGAAGAGGTCACTGCTGATGGGTCTCACGTTCCCCAGGCGGGACAGGCCAGCAGAGTTTAATTGCATAACATTTCCCATCTCTGCAGTTCCACTCCCAGATGTATCAGATGTTCAGGCCTCTCCTCTTCCCCTACATTCAGGACGCCTGATGGAGCAGGCGGCTTCTGCAGCAAACTTCTCCAGACCGTTTCCTGAGCAGTTACAGCACTCCCACCCCAACTGGAGGGAATGTAAATCTGTGCGTTG
This sequence comes from Sapajus apella, assembly GCF_009761245.1. Taxonomy (NCBI): domain Eukaryota; kingdom Metazoa; phylum Chordata; class Mammalia; order Primates; family Cebidae; genus Sapajus; species Sapajus apella. The sequence continues at coordinate 6,734,293 of NW_022437026.1, forward strand.
CCCAGAAGTGAGAGAGAGGATGGTGGGTTGACACAGAAGATCTTTAAAGCCCACCACCCTGCCTCAAGCCTCACCAGCTGCTGTTTTACTCTTTAATGAGGCAGGCAGTTTCTGACGTTGGGGATGTTGAACTAATGACCGTTGCTAGGGTTTTAGATTTAGTTTTATTTAAAATTGAGTTTGTTGGAAAAGGACCAACTCTCCTACTGGAGACAAGCCTAAGCCTTGTGTGGTGCTGCTGATAAGGTATGTGGATGTACTTTGTGCATGGACAGGAGTGAGAGGAGACTATGGGACGTGAGTACGTGTGTGATGTGGGACACGTGAGCACAGGAGCTGCCCTGGGTAGGCAGGGGGCATTTGTCGAGCTTACGTTATGGATGGCAGGTATCTGGATGCTTGGCTCAGATCGGATTGTCATTGGGTTGCTTCTTACAGGCGGGCCAGCTTGAGAAAAAGTTGGGGACACCTTCTTTCAGAGCATTCTTATATGGGGATGTTGAACTTTGAAGTATGAGGCCAGTGTAGATATTACTTCATTCTTGCCTGGATGGATTTCTAACAAGATTGAAGCTGGACCAAAGAAGTCTTTCAGAAGATTCATTTTAGAACCTGTGAGCACACATGTAGATGGCCCAGAGCCTTAAAGTATTTTTTGTTGTGGCTAATAGTTTTCCATAACTCAGTCTTTTATTTTACCTAAAAATACTGAGAAGCCAGAGGTTGCACACACCTCTACATGGTCAGAGTGCATTTGCTCTTCATGTCCTCATCTGTGCCATGGCCCTTCTCAAACAGGATTAATTGGGAACAACTAAGGGCTTCCTGTGGCTCTGGGCATCCTCTGACTGACCCTGGTTTCATTGAAGCAGAACAGATTTCGGCATGAAATTTGGTGTGGTCTGTTGTGATTGCTCACTTTTTAGTAATGTCTCCAGAGAAGACATTCGCTGAGCCTATTTTCTTGTGGGTTTGTTCAGTTAGGGATTTTCGGAAGATTTAAGTTTCCGTAACATTCAAGGCCAGAGGTGTTGGAGAAAACAGTAGCCAATAATCTCGAGAGTCCAGGCCAGGGTGACTTTCAGTAGCATGAGGCAGCAGGTAGGTGGCTGACTCGGAGGTATGGGACCAGGTTCAGTGACTGGGCTCTGTCACTAATTAGCTGCTGTTGTCTGACCCTGGATGTTCTCTCTAGGACATGATTTTGCCAGACGTAAATGAAGGGCTTGAATTAGAAGATCTCACAGTCCCATTCCAGCTCTGCCACCGTAGAATTCCACAGTAGCCAATCCTCCTACCTAATCAGTGCTAATTGCCTCACTTGTAGTGCACCCTGGCACACCCTTAATGAGCTCCTGTTTTTATCTTCGGGGAATGGCTGAGTCAAAGGCAGAAAGGCATGCAAAGAATTTGCCAGAGTGTTTCACTTTGGCCAGGAATGCTCTAGATGTTGGCTTAGCCTATACAGGATGTGCAGAGCTGAAAGGGGTGGGGTTTGGCTTTCTGATAGGCCTGGTGCTAATCATTCAGCTTCCACGTGAATGTGTTTCAGTGGCAATGTCTCTGACTAAGAGAAGCATCCATCTTTAAGATGATGGATGATGATGATGACAGTTAATATTTGAGTACTTACTGGGTGCCAGGCATTATTACAGTTATTACATGGCATTATCTCAATACTCAAAATAATCTCATTTATAGATGAGGGTACTGAGGTTATGTTAGGCTAAGGGTTATGCTGATGTTCTTGGCTTTCCAGCTTGAAGCCCATGGCATCCCAAGCCCATCACCTGCCAGTCAGATTCTGTTTTCTATGTTCTGTGATGTCATCCAGACGGGAGCTGGGTCCATCACCTTCTGCAAAGTTGGTCACCCCATAGGGTAACCTGCTCCCCACCCCTGGAAGCTTCCTTTTCATGTGTAAGAAAAACGTTTAGGTTTTTTAGCCACCTGCTGGCAAGCATGTGTCAGATCTGTCTCAGCTTCCATTGGCCCTCCCCCTTTACTTCTTGTTCTGTTGACAAGGGAATCTGTCCTTACAGAACACGGGTATTGATTTAAGCCACAGTTGCCTCCTTGTAAACTCTATAAAATTGGAGCTGGACATCTGGTTTTGATCCACACGCCCATGAGAGGTGGTAGGTCCCAGTATTCTTGAGTCCTGGAATTGCACAGAATCAAAGTGAGAAAGAATATGAATGAAGAACATGAGGTCTCTTTAGAATTTGGAAGATGGTTTTCTTTGATAGGCTAGGGAACTCACACCATTTAGACTGGGGCCAAAGTTAAGACAGACTTCATCCTGGGAAGTTGCGGGGGCAAGGGTCACTGCTAAAGACTGAGGTCCCCAGGCAGTGTTTGATACAGAGCAGAGCAACTGTAGAGACCTCCAGCCAAGGATTTGCCACTGCATGCCACTCTCTGGGCAGTACCAGAAGTGGAGAAGCCAAACAGGTTCTTGGGGTGGATGTTGTCCTCTTTGAAGGTTGTGACTGAAGGCTCATTCCTTCTTCCTCCTCTCCCAGTGATGGTGGGAGAAATTTCCCCACCGTCACTACCACATATGCATCGTCAAGACAGTTAATGAGAGGTGACTTTGTTCTGTTCCTTACCAGTGTTCGCATGTACAAATAAATGTTGAACACTAACCAAATGCCTATTGGACCATAGGTACTCACAAATCATGTGTTTACTTTACTTGAAATTACTTTTCATGTGTAGGGTGACAACTTTTTTCTTTACATGGAGTATATAGCGTTTTGAAAACATAGCTGGCAAGGCGCGGTGGCTCACACCCGCAATCCCAGCACTTTGGGAAGCTGAGGCGGGCAGATCACCTGAGGTTGGGAGATCGAGACCAGCCTGAGCAACATGGAGAAACCCCTTCTCTACTTAAAAATGTAAAATTAGCTGGGCGTGGTGGCACATACCTGTAATCCCAGCTACTCGGGAGGCTGAGGCAGGAGAATCACTTGAACCTGGGAGGTGGAGGTTGTGGTGAGCCAAGATCGCACCATTGTACTCCAGCCTGGGCAACAAGAGTGAAACTTCTTATCAGAAAACAAACAAACAAACAAACAAAGCTGATAGCCAGGTTCTTGCAATTTACTTCACCTTTCCTTCTGTTTCTGGGTCTAAGACACCAGCATTTAAATATATCCTCCTTTGGCCCTTAGGGAGTTTGTCTCAAGTTCTCAGCCTGAGATTAGCTCCATCCCATGTCTACAGGACCTGTTCCTAATAGTTTATAAGGTACTTCCACTGGGTTCAAGAGGAAGACACAGCTCTAGAAATCACCTGCTTTCCCAACAGGTGTGTCCCGTGGTGGGGAAGAAGCCCAGTCTTTCTAATACTCACCTGGCTACCTTAAGTAGCTTGCCACATTTCCCCTGCAGAGAGCCTAGACTAGCTGTGTGACTTTAAGGAAATCACTTTCCCTCCATGGGCCTCCTTTCTTTTCCTGGAAAAGGGAGGAGTTGGACTCACTAGAGGATCACAAGGACCCGACCAGTGTGATAGATCACATCTTCCATGATTCTGCTGCTACCTCGGCCTCACACTGTGGCCCATGCCTGGGATTCTCAGGTATCCCTGCTGGGCTGGAGGACTTATGTGGAGAGATGTGGAGGGGTGGAGGAGGAAATTAAGTTATGTGATGCCAGATAAGTCATTGAACATATGGATTGCATGTTTATGAAGCACTGAAGTAGCAAGCTTGCCAGATTCATGGCGGATCTTGGATTGGAAGTTGGGAGTATGGGAGAGGTTTATGTGGGATTAAAATTGTCTGTGGGCAGCTGAATTCAATAAGCTGAATCAGGGAGATCCCAAACTATGAGTAGAGAGATCAGACTCCGCCTCTAACTCCACCAGAGACTGACTACAATTTTGGGAAGGCCCTGAACCACGCTAGGTCTCACTTTCTCATCTGTTAAGAGCTACCGGCTTTGATTATCTCTAAGGTCTTTCTTGACTCATCATTAATTAAATTGTGGGAATTGGGGGCTAGTAGAAAAACCTGGACAAATGCATGGATGGAGGAGGGGATACCTCAAAAATCCTAAATATAGAGGGAAACATTCTGTGCAAGTGATACCTCTATTTTTTGAATTGGAGATAACATCAGAGGATATATTCTGTACATGTTGTGTTTCAAATGCTCACCCCTCCATCATCACCAATGATATTGAAATCATCCTTCACGTATTTGCTTAACCTGGGAAGCCTCCCTGCATTTCCCCAGAGAGTCTGGGGCTCCCTTCCCAGCCTCCCGATGTTAGACCACTTAGCAACCTGTGTTTAACTTGCATTCCTAGAATATGAACTTCACCGAAAAAGGGATCTGTTGTTTTCATTTGTGTGTCCCCCAACACCTTGAATAGTGACAGCCACAGGAATGTGTTGAGTGAATGAATTGTCTCTGTGACCACTTGTGACACAGCATGACCGGTCATCGTGAGCTCAGAACGTGCAGCAGCGATGTGGCAGTACCAGAAACTGGTCTCAGAGAGGCAGTGTACCTTGCCAGGGCTTCAAAACTGTGTTACCTTGATCTCCCTTTTGGCCTGTCCCAAGGCTAAGGCCATGAATGCTCAGTGCTTGCTGGCCAGAAAAGGCTGTTACTACTCTCTCTTAGAGACCCTTCTTCTCCATGTCTTAACCTGCACAGTTCCTCTGCAAATTGGGGCTCTTGGTCACGGGGAATTGGATGTCATTCCATATGCAGTAGAGTAATCCCCCCTTAGACACTGGAAAACAACTCAGAACACACGTGTAAAGATTACCCATTAAGCTTCCTGTTCATGGCCATGTGCTAGATGTTGGAGAAGATGCAGAGATGAATGTGGTGATGGTGGCCTTGGGGTCTGGAAACTGATGAAGGAGACAGACAGGTACAGTCATAGTGCCCCAGGGAGAACAAGGAAAGCAAGGAAGATGGAATGCAGGGTATCCACTTCAGGGGTTGTTTTTTAGTACGAGCCATGATAGAGACTCCTGTTGGTTCAGGAGCAAGCTGGAGAGCCCAGGAATGGTCACCACTTCCACATGACAGTGGTTTTCTTGTCCCTGAATTCCAATGGCTAGGTGATGGATGCTCAGAGACCATTGTGATGTGAGCCCTTGGTTCTTGTGGGGAAAGTCGGGGGAACATGCATATTGTACGGGTGTTGGAGCTGGGGGAGGTGAAGGTGTGCGTGCTTACGGGTGTACTTCTCAGAAGTATCCCTGCTTGTGGCATGGTGGGAGTGAGTCCACCTCAGTCCCCTAAGCTGTGCTTCTACCTCCTGCCTGATTACACAGCGTGTATTGTCTCTGTGACCACTTCTGACACAGCAACAGACTGCCATCTACTGTCCACTTCTGTCCTTGGAGTCCCTCCTGCTCAAGGAGGCATTCATTTTTTTTCTTATCCGGACACCAGGAGAAACAGAAGTGGAGTCCTATTTAGTAATTTATTTTAGAATTTAGAAGGAAGCCTTTAAAAAACAACACATCCGTCAGATGGTTTTCTTTTTTTTTTTTTTTTTTTTTTTTTTTTTTTTTGGAGCTAGCTGAGATTTTATTTTGGACCAAAAAAAAGCCAATTGAATTGTTTTGCAGCTGGTTTTCTTCTCTGTTTGCAAAGTATTGTCGTTAAGGGGCCACTCTGCTGCCACTGAGTCTCGCCAGCCACCGTGCTAGGCGCCGTGTGGAATACCGAGAGATACAAAGCGAAGCCTTACCTTCAACTGCCTTGCAGTCTGCTTGGGAATACGGGGTAGATTTGCAGAGAGGCAGATTGCAGGATGTGACAGTAGCTATTTGGTAAGAGGCATCAGGGTGGTAGGCACTACAGAGGTTTTGGGAGTTCGGCGGAAGGAGGAGCCCTTGTGGGCTGGGGGATTTGGGAAAGACAAATGTGGGTCTCCTTTTAGCAACCCCAGTGTTTGGGAAGAGACTTTTAAGAGCTGCACGATGCTGTGAGACAGGCTGTGAACCAGAAACTCTGGAACCTGGAGGGCCTGAGGTCTAGTCCAGCTTCTGTCAGTCTTGCCCTGTGACCCAGGGCCTTGGGTTCTGTATCCTCAAAGTGAGGCTGTTGGTCTTCTTGTCATGTAAGGGCCCTACCATCTCTGACCCTGGGAGCGTACCACTCTTGCATGCAGTGGGAAGTGGTTTCCTGGTTTCCCACTTGTCAAGAGCAATAGAGTCAGTTGGATCCTGTGAGGGAAGGATACCTGGATTCAGGACCCCGTGATGACCCTGCACACAGCAGGAGAGGGAGAATTTCCCAGAGGAATTTTGGGTACTGTTAAAATACAAAGTGAGGAAATGTTCCCTGTGGCCTCTGCATGCTGCTCCTCTCCAGAACTTTCCCGGACTTACCTTCCAAAAATATATGTGCATGGTGCTTTGAGTCCAAGATAGCTTCCCCAAAAGAAATTGCATTAGTATTCCAGCATTGTTCATAGCTCAAATATAGGATTCCTTCACACTGGAATTCATTTTGTGATTGTTTTTATGGAGGCTTTCTTTGAGATTTGAGACTTTTTGATGACTGTGGATTAAAATGGGGGAAAAGATTGTTTTCTGTAACTAAGTCACTTCTTGTCTCTTTTTCTCTGTCTTTCTTAGCATTTAAACCACCACCAAGGAAATCTCCAGTGAGTTTATTGCATATTCTTGTCTTTTGATGTGTGTGTGTGCATGACAGAGAGAGAGAGAGAGAAAAAAAAAGAGGGAGATGGGAGAGAGAGAGCACAAGAGATAAAGATATTCTAGACTGTGGTCTATAGCAAGTCTAGGAAATCAAGTTGAATTTGGATTGGGTTACAGGTTGAGAGACCTCAGCTCCTCACTGTAATCCTGACATTTCCCTTTTACTTTTTGGCTCTTGTCTGAATCAAGAATACATCTTCCCATTCCCCTGTTCTGTGTTTACATCTCCTTTTGCGGCAGCTGTATAAAGTTACTGTCTGTCTACAGCAAGTCTCCTTAGTTCTCTGGGGGACTGTTCGACAGAGGCACAGTCAAGGATAGAGCCATTAGAGAAGGTCAGCTTTTGGACGAAGAGAACAAAAATATGTTGGGGAATTGGAGAAAGATGCCCATTGTCGATCATGTGTTTTCCTGTGGTATGCCGACGTCTGTGACTGTTAACCACAGAGAGAGAACATGAGCAGGGGCTGGGACAGAGATAAAAGGGAGATTCTCCCCAAACCAACCCATGTGGAAAGAAAGCAGGAGTTCCCCAGCAATAGACGTGGAGCCAAACAACCCGGGGAAGCAACTAGGAAACTTCCTGGTGACCTGTGATGTGTTTTGTAATCACTGGTGAAAGTGGGAGGAGATGGGGTAAAGGTACAGGTAGAGGACGTTCCATGGGAAGAGATCACAAGGTGAGGGAAAGCAGGGGCTTCAAGCACTGAAAGAAGGCCAGGGAGGGGATGAACAGAGAGCAGCGTAGGCTGATGTGGACTGCATGGTGGAGAGGTGGGCAGGAGACAACCGGGAGCTCGCTGTTTTGTCCCAGGGCCGTGGGAGCTGTGGAAGACACTGAGGGCACAATAGAGCTTTTGTTTTGTTTTTTTTTTGTTTGTTTGTTTTCTTTTTGTTTTTTTCCCATATCTTTAGTGTTCTTTTTATTTTTTTTTTAATTACAGATTTACAATAAAAAAAACATTGAGGAGCTTTTGTTTTAAAAAGATCCCTCTGGCTGCAATGTGACTCTTAATAAAGAGTTGTTCAGTGAAGAAAGAAATGGTTGATGGTTGGGTTGATGAAAGAATTAATGAATGAGCAAACAAGTGGTTGAGATGCAAAGGGAACCCAGCAAGCCTGATTTGATCTCTGGTTACTTTGACCAGTACTAGCTCCAGGGGTGATTATCTCAGCCTGGCAGGCCAGGGAGCAATGCATTCATTAGAGTGGCTCTGGGTGAGGACACATGGATTACAGTATCTGAACTTTAGGGTAGTTGGCAGTGGGGAGGACCTCTGAAACTTTTTCCTTCTTCTGTGCATTTCCATCCTAATTTGATTTCATTCAGGATCAAAAAAAAAGATGGCTTTTGAAATCACATCCCAGAACATTTGAAACTATGGCAATGACTTCCGCCAGAGAGGGCTGCTTGCGTGGAAGACCTTTTCATAGGCTTATCATGGAGCAGGACAGATGGTAAAATTTCTTGAGCCTATGAAGCGGTCCCAGATTTCTAAACATCTGATCCACCCATAGATGATTGCTGTGGATTAAAGAGTGTGTGTGTGTGTGTGTGTGTGTGTGTGTGTGTGTGTGTGTGGTGTGTTTAAAGTTTCAAAGTCTCCTGAAAATTACCAAGTGCTATCAAACTTTTTTTTTTTTTTGGTCAGTAGTAGATACCTAGAGAATTTCTTGCGAGGTCACATTGTTTAGCATGTATAAGGAACATGTGTGTGACAGAGACTCGGACTGACACCCGGTGTGCCATCCAGTTGCTTGGGAGGTGGGAATGCTCCTTGGTAAAGCCAAAGGGAGCCAAAGGGGACCTCTAGTGTCTTTGCTCTCCCATATCCTGACTATTCCAATCTCACCTTGCATTTTGAGGCCCTTTAACTTTGGCTAACAGTGGTAGTTGCTCAGAACGTCATTCAGGCCAATTAAATTTGAATGTCTAGAGTTGAGACAGAAGCTCACGAGGTGATTGCAGTGTACAGCCATGTTGAAAAGCACTAGCTGACACTACTAACCTACTCTGCCCTCCTCCCTGCCTTTAGGCAGCTTTGCCGTGATATCTGTCCCATCACCACCTCAGTGTGCTGATGAGAACTCACTCAGTTAAGGAAGTTCTACAAAGAATGTTCAACTAATTGGGCTGAGCCCTCCTATTCCCTGCAAATCCAGCATTTGCCTCAGAAGTTGGAGGCTAGGAGGACAGGACACGTTCTTAGCAGATTCTGAAATGCTCACCATCTCTCGTCTGCTGAAGGCGGCATTATGGATGAATGGCAGGGAACATTGGGGAGAAAGATCAGCATCCATAGGGCAGTAACAATGTGTAGTCACCTCTTTATACATGTCATTCTAGTTCCCCTGACAACTCTCAGAAGCAGATATTATACCAGGCTTGCATGTGTCATCTCCTTAGTTCCCCCAACAAGTCACAGAGGCAGACGTTATACCAGGCTTGAGTACACAGTTTACATAATGCATTCATAATGCAAAGTGGTTTGTAATCCCTGAATGATCAGATTTCCTACACTGGTTCCCCCCAATAATTTGCCTATCAGCCAGATACCTTCCTCTACGGTTAACTCAGGGCTGCTGATTTCTGGCACTGGTGGCTCAATGGGAAGGAAAACACCTATCTCCTCTCTCTGCTCGGTGGGATTCAGAAATCTTGGGCTGGTCCTTCCAGGATGCCCAACCTGAGGACATGTTTTAACCAACAGGCCTTTATATTGAGAAAATAGTAGTTCCCTTCCTTGCCATTTCCCTGTTAGAAAGCCATGGCTTCCAGGACAGACGGGGAGTAGAGGTTCAGAGAAAGAGGCTAAAAAAACAAGACCCAAAAAAGTTAAGTTTCCAACCATATATTCCCAAATTGTAAAGTGGACCATATGGAATCATTGTAATCCCTGTGTTTCTCATTTACAACTTTTGCAAAAGATATTACCGTGTATTCTGTCAGGCATGCTGGAGCCGGATGTCTAGTACCCATTGCTGAGTGCGTGCTTCAGTCAGAGCTTTGGACTTGGGATTCTCCAGACTGCCAAGTGACCTGTGGGTAGTTTAGGAACATAATGCTTGGAGTGAGCCACACCGGCCTGATGTGAAGACCGGATGGTAGCCCGGGAGAGCAGGCTGGGTAGTGGTGCAACCATAATCTGCAGTGGTGGGCAGGGGGTGGGGACAGGCTTCTTCTGCACCAGGCACTACTAAGTGAACTGTACATCGCAGAGACAAGCCCTGCTGAGAGCAGTGGAAGCAGAAAAACACAGGCCTATCTCTGTGTCTACCATGTAAGTAAGTCTCTCTTGGCTATGTCTACCTGCCACCATTGCCCCCTCCCACCCCAAATATACAGCGTCACCTTCAGCTGTGGCTTTTGTTTTTTGATCAGGGGACTGTAATGTTTCTAGAAGGGAGAAGAACAATGAACAGAAGGATTTATGTATGGATGCTGGGCAATTTATTTTTCAAAGTCTAATCTAGAACATGCTCATAAGAGACCGTGAATTGAGTAAAAAGTTGACTATAATATTAAGGACTACTAGGCACAATGACTGAAAGAGGAGTTAAGAGTGATCCTTCAATAATTCCCCTATGGGATTACACACATTTAAGAAAAAATGTTATTCAGGTTATTTCTGCCTTAGAGCTAAGCATCATTAGAGCGAAACAGAGAGAGAACTAACCCTTAAGCAGGAGGACCCAAGTTCTCATTCTGTTTCTGTCAATTACCGTAGGCATAACCTCTCAAAGCTTTGGTTTCTTCTTTTGTAAAGTGGCATAATAATGCCTACCTATTTAACACAATTAATGTGGGGTTTCAGATGAGATGATGCGTAGGGTCGCTTGGCAAGCTGTAAATTACAAATATATGTTATAGTTTCAACTGATACATTCCTATGTGAATAGCACATTGCTCTATTTGGAAGATGGCTCTTCTCTAAGTCAGGCTGGGATAAAGTTCCCTGAGGAGAGACACTGCAGGTACCTAGTTATTGCCAAAACATTGATTGTTTCTAGGAAGCTTGAGGAAGCACTATAAGGAATGGGAAGAAATGTTACAGCCTGGCTTAAAAGAATAACAATGTATCAGTCTACCTATTTCTGATAATGTCATATTGCGGTAAGAGACTCAGGGTAGCTTTGTGAGGGTCATGGGCATGCACTGCACTGTAAAAATGGTGTCCAGGAATCCTGGGTTTATTTCAGTATGAGTTGCCTACCCCTTCTGCCAACCCAGTCACCTACTTCGCCCACAGCTGCTCTTGATGAGGTCTGTGCACACACTTGCAACTGTGTGTGAAACAGAGCTTCTCCTCTTATATGAGAATAGATCTGGTTGCAAATCTAATAGATTCCCCTACCAAGATGACTCCTGCCTTTTTTGTTTACTTCATTTATGAAAATACCCTTGAAACGTCCATTGTCCCCTTTTGTAGATATGGTGCTTCATGTCTTTGAGGTTGTCAAATCCTCACGCTCCTTTCTGATTGCTCTTTTCACCTGTTCTTTGGGTTTTGGCTTTTCTGTTGGTGGAGTTTGCTGTTTCTTTTCATGCTGCAGGCTCTCCTGAGTTGGATGGTTGCTAATTCTTCTTGCCAGTTTATCTTCTGTGGCAGAGTCTCTGACATGCCTTGGATGTGGTTTCCATGCTTGGCTTTAGCTTTTTATATGGACTCTCGTGTCCTGAATGTTTACCTTCTTTGAAGGATTTCTTTTAGCTCCTAGCCAATGAAAGTCCCCCTTCTTATTGTCAAGCCTCGACAGTAATTATTGTATTGCACTGTTTTGGGAGTAGTGCTGGAAGGACTTGCTGATGGATGAGTGGTGGAGAGCAAGGGCAAGAAGGATATAATGGAAAAAGGAGCTTCCCTCCCCAGAAGGAAGCTGTCCCCATTGTTCTTGGATTCCTAAGGCCTACCAAAAAGAGCTGACTTACTTTACAGTTTCTGAGAGAACTGTGTGTGCTGTTACTAGGAGCACAAGAGAAAGAAAAATAGTCAGAATGTTCAGTATGCTTCATTTATCTAATGTGAAAAACGAACTCTGCCCAGTGACTTAACAGGCATAAACTCTGTTTCTAAAAAAGCCACTTCTGAGTTCTTGATATGGTAAGGTATTGTGTTCTGTGCTGGAGAGAAATACAAAAATGCATGGTTCCTCACCTCCAAGAACTTATAGTACATGTAGGGAAATAAGACAACCCCGCCTGAATAACACTTAAGTTGGAAATGACTAGGACCATGGAATGCAGCATGCAGAGGGCACTTGGAGTTCTAAGACTTCTGATGGGTGATTGAGGAAAGCCCTGGATCAGTGAAGCATATTTTAAGGGATGGGGATAGCACAGACAGCACAGGGGTAGAAACACGTGTGGAGTGTCCGGGGCTTGACCAGTATCCCTGAAAGGAAGGGCGCGTACACAGAGCATTTAAAGGAGCTCTGTCTCAGGGCAGCTTCCCTCAGCCCCTCCCAGGGCATTGAGGCACACTCTCATGGCTCTTCTCTTTTTTTCTGCTTTCAGTGTGTTCTTTGAACTTTTTAGAAACTTCCCCAGGGGTCTTCTCGTCTGGTCTTCGTTTAACACTGCTCCATCTCATGGCGTTCTACGTTTTGCAGGTTGTAGTGCTTGAGATCCAGCCTTCCCAAATGATTTCTCTGAATTTAGCATTTGGTGTGCGTTTTGCTATCTTGCTGCCATCCTAGCCCCAGCAGAGAAAAGACTTACCTGGAGTATGCACAGGGCTTCAGAGAATACCCTAAGCTTCCTGACTCCTGAATTTACAGAGCTCTGCCAAACCTGGTCTTGCGAGACTGAGAAATGCGCTAACAAGCCATCCTCTTCGGTGTCAAGTGCAGACAAATCACTTAGCCCCTCTGAGGTCCGCCAACAGTAAGCTACTGGTTTTTGAAACCCCAGGATAATTCATCTGATTTCAACCCTGCATTTAGTCACTTAAAACATTCTCGCACATGCATTTGCTGGCTCACGTACATACAAATATACACACATCTCTCTTTGTGCCCTTTCCTAGACTCTGATGATTTCTTCTCCTCCAGGAGGCAGGAATCCAAGACTTATAAAACATGACTTCTGGAAAGTTTTTTCTTCTGCTCAGCCAGGGTATCATTTTTTTTCTGCCTTTCCCTGGAGAATCATTGGCCCCTGGCCTAGTGGTTGGGGCAAGGATCAGAGATACCTTGCATTCTGGGGTTTGTCCTTAAAGGCTGGGTGGGACTCTGCATCGGGTCTGTAGCCTGGCTCCACTCTGGTACAGTAACTAATCTTTTGACTCCCAGATGGTCCAAAATGTGTGGATTTAGAGGAGCAACAGACAGCCCTTCCTCTGGGCCTCTCCAAGAACACAGTTTGATGTCTAGACACCCTTAGAGAAACACGACAGAGGAAATAATGATGGAGCAGCATGGGAACAGGTGAAACCCAGACCTTGTGCCTTGTTAAATTCCATCCGGGAGTGGAGATACCAGAAGAGCAGATATTACCTTTATTGAGTGATAGAAATGATTGGGGATTTCTCTGCTTTCTTGTAGGGTTGGATAAACCCCAAAGTGAAGAGAGATTTGCTTTTTGTTTTAGCTATTAGGAAACTCAAGACCCTGCTGCAGTGCTATTGGTTTAATTTTTCCCCATCACATTGCCTCTGCAACTTCGGAATGGTTGCAGCCATTGCTTAAAATTTCCCTGCATTGTCACTCAGGCAACAAGAAACGATTTCATCATTTTCCTCTTAAAATAATGGTTGTGAATAATACTTATTGAACTGGGAACCATGCTCAACACTCTGTCTGTGATCTCAGGAATCCTCACAGAACTCGATTAAATAGCAATTTTATTATCTCATTTTTGCAGACAAAGCAACTGAAAACTCCACACATTTTTTACATCGCACCTAAGACCGTCGGAAGAACTATGTTTTACTTGTTTCTCTAATGTATGACCTGTTCTTTCTATGATAATGTAAATTCTGTGAGGACAGGGCTTTTTGGATCCTTGCTTCAGTGCTATATCTCCAGCACCTGGACTAATACATGGCACCTGGCAGTTACTTAGTAAAGGTTTGTCAGATGACCAAGTAACTCACCCAAGGTTAAATGTCTAGGAAGCGGTGGCAACAAGCTTAGGATGACTCTTTTCTGATTCCAGAGTTCAGACAGTCCTAACCACTATCTCACGCCACCTTCTTGTTTATTTTTAAACCATGTTCCTTCTCTTCAGCCCCTCTCCAGTGCCTTACACCTTCCTGCTGTTATTATAAGAACAGCCACAGTGGGCTACTGTGTCCCTCTTCAGGGTAGGCTCATCCTACTCTGCCTCCTTACCACGGTCCTTAAATCAGTAGCTATGGTTAATACATTTAGTTCTTTTAACCTAATCTGAAAAGCAAAGCATTTGCTTCCTTAATTCAAGGTTTTTGGCTTTCCCCGGATTAAGCTTAAAGCCAAAGAAGTACCACAACACTGGGGCTGCCAGGACTACCTCTTTCTTGAACCTAGTCAGTAGGAAGTAGAAAGATAACAGCTAGGGCTTTGGGGGTCCTTCCAGAAGTCATTGTGACATACAGCGTTGTTCCGGATTATGAAGGAAATATCTGTTCTCACACATGTTCAACGTAGAGAGTTAAGAAAATGGGAAAAGAATAAAGAGCAAAACCATGACCAGAAATACCATCAATACCCTTTGACATCCTTTCTGTGTGTGTGTGTGTGTGTGTGTGTGTGTGTGTGTGTCTTTGTTTCTGGGTCTATATATAGGTGTTTCCTTTATTTTTATTTTTTAAATTTTATTTTATTTTTAGAGACAGGGTCTTACTTTGTCTTCTAAACTTGTGTCTGGTGGCGTGGCAATCATAGCTCACTGCAACCTGCAACTCCTGGCCTGAAGCGATCCTTTCACCTCGGCCTCCCAAATTGCTGGGATTACAGGTGTGAGCTGCCATGCCCAGCTCCTTTCCATAAATAAGGGGCTCATCATACTACACAAACACTTTTTACCTGGCATTTTCCAGTCACTATTGCATTGTATGTATCTCCCCATGCCTTTAATTATTCTTGCATAAGATGATTCTTCGCTGCATAATATTCCATCATGTACAACACTCTTTCACCATTTTGCTTCTGTGGCACATTTTCATTTTGGTCACACTTTTTATACTACAGTTACCATCCTTTTACATACATTTGAATACACCTGTCTCTCTGGTTATTCTCTCAGAATGGATTTCCGGAAGTTACCTTTCCAAGCTTGGAGATGATAACATTTTAAAGAAAGGTGGTTGTTCTTGAAAGCCCTGACAGCTGTGAGTGGGGAGCCGGGGCTGAAAGGAGAGCAGAAAGGCTCACTCTGGCCAGCCCTCATGTACCCACACATCCCCCCACCTGGGGCAGCCTGGGAAGAGCACCAAGGATTATGAGAAAGACTGTCACCTCCCTTACCTACATTAGCTGACCCTCTAAGCATATGTGTTTTCTTGAACTCCCGACCTCAGGTGATCTGCCTGCGTTGGCCTCCAAAGTGCTTGGGTTACAGGCGTGAGCCACCGCGCCCGGCCATGTTTTCTTGTTCTAATTTTCAGATTGTCTTCTCCTATCTTCTCTCCCCACGCCCCACCCCGGCCTTATAGCTAAGAGCACATCTCACATAGAGCAGTGGAAAAGAACCTTGGGGCAGGAGCCAGGCTGACTTGGCTTCGAATCCCAGCTCCATCACTCACTGGCCAGGCGACCAAGTAAGATCCTATATATATCTGTCATCCTCAAGTTTCTCATCTGTAAAATGCGGATAATAGTGTAACTACCTTATGGGATTGTGTGAGGATTGTGTAACTGAACGCATGTAGAATGCTTAAAACAAAACCTGGCCTATATGAGGTATTTAATATATGGTGTATTAAATTAACCTTGAACAGAATAAATTAATAACAATGATGAACATTTCTGATACCTATTTTCCTATTGTTTTGACTCCCAAGCCTGTTATAAGCATATTTGACACTGTGGTGTATGTGCGACTTACTGCAAAGACTTTTTTCCAGTCCCCAATACCAGCTCTCTCTTCACCTTCAGTGTTTCCTATCCTCCTGCCTCCCCTTCCCTAAGAACACCGCTGTTTTACAGAGTGTAGGCTTTCCTCTGGTTTCCAGATCTGCCCACATGTGCACGTTTCTCTTTTCCATCCCTCTTGGACTCTCTCTCCTTATCAGCTTATTTGTTCCAGTTGGGAAGAACTGGAGCCTGGTCAGCTCTTCCCGTTGGCTTTAGCTGTGCACTGCATTGTAAAACTCTTCTCTCTGTTGCCTAGAAATCTCTTTGATCCATGTTTACCTGTATTTGCTCTCCCAACAGATGTTTTGGGTAGCGAGAGGATTTTCTTCCCCCATTTGCCTAGTCTCATGCCCCTTCACACTTCCCCTTGCTCAGGATCTTTTCCCCAGCTGACCACAGACAGGGGCCATCTGTCGTGAAGGTCTCCCCGGCCCAGAAGACTAGGAGTGGCCCAGCAACCAAGACTTTCTGAATAGCTTGTTGAGGGGGAGGAACGAGGAAGATGTTGGGAAACTGTGTAGGGTACAGTTTGAGTTTCTTAGACAGATTCCAGGAGCTCTTTTGATCCAAGATCTACATGATTTGGCTTGTGCTCTGTGGCAGGTTAACCAAAAAAAACATGACCATTCATTGCCTCTTGTAGACAACAGAGTGAGGCCCTTGGGCATGGCAGGTAGCCTAAGGCTACCCTTGAGAGTTGGGAAGTGTATGAGTCTCCTGGAGCTGCCATACCAAAGCACCATAAACTGGGTGACTTAGCACAACAGAAATGTATTGTCTCACAGTTCTGGAAGCCAGAAGTCCAAGGTCAAGGCTGTGGTCACGGCCATGTTTCATCTGAAGACCCTGGGAAGCAGCTGCCCCATGCCTTCTCCTAGCCTCTGGCAATCTCGGGCTTACAGATGCAGCTGTCAGATTCTGTGTCTTCATATGGCTTTCTCCTTCGTCTCACACCGTCTTCCCTCCGTGCATGTCTGTATTCAGATGTCCCTTTTTAGGAGGACGTCAGCCCTATTGCATTAAGGTCCACCCTAATGATCTCACTTTAACTTGATCACCTGTGTAAATACCTTATTTCCAAATAAGGTCCCGTTCTGAAGTACTAGCACGTTAAGACTCCAGCATATCTTGGTGGTAGACACAATTCAACCCATAATGGGAGGGAAAGATGTTGCGGACCTGTAACTCCTCCACACACCCACAGAGTACAGGGTGAGCTGTGTGCTAACACACAGTCAGTTCTCTTTGAGCTGAGGAGGCCTGGGGCAGGGCCCCAATGTGGGGGTCTCTGTCCATGCCAGCAACAGTAATAGCCAAGGAGGAAAGCATCTCATTTTCCTTGGCTCACTTCAGCTTTTCGATGTTTTTAGCACAATGCCTGCCTTGCTCTTCCAACAATTTGGGAGTCTCTGGGAGCAGTGCAGGGAAAGCAAGGAGGACAGCCAGTAGGGAAAAGGGGGAGTAGACGGAGGGTATTGGAAAGGAGAGGGCCTGGGAGGGCAGAGAGGCCCGGAAGGTACAGCGAGCAGAGTGGCGCATTGGTGGGGAGGAGCAGAAGGCTGCTTGGAAGCCCGGAGTGCTTGTCCTGGCCCTGCCGTGAGGCTGCATCCCTGTGGCCTAGGCACTTCACATCTCCAGCCTCAGTTTCTCTGTAGGTGAGACTGGGCAGTGGATGGGTGCTCTGTAGGATCCCTTCCTGGACAGAACAGCATTCTCAGCTGGAGCCTAATGTGTGGAGCAAATGGGAGCACTGGACTCCAACCTCCTGCAGCAAGCACAGCCCCTCTTCCTGTGGAAACATCTTCCAGTGGGGCTGCCCTGCCCGCAGCGTCACACGGCCTGCATCTGGTGCCTGCCTGCGCCCTTGAAACAGCCTCCACCGCTCCCTCCCAGCTCCTGTCTCTCTGCACATGTAAGCGTGCTACTCCCTTTCATGATCCCCGTTAGTATTCTTTGACGGCATACATCTGTCTTCGATCATTGTCTGCTCTGGGAGGCTTATGCCAAGCTTCTTGAGCACAGCCCTCGACTGCCTGGGTTAGGTGCTGTGAGCTGGCCAGGAGGCAGCAGGACGATGCATGCAAGTCGGGGCTGGGGGCAGAGTGCCTGGGCCTGGTCTCCTCTTGGACTCCAGGAGTCCTGTCCTAACAGAGCCCACAGCCCCCCATCCATTTGGCATCAGTACCCCCCCAACACACACACAGCCGCTGTGATGGAAGGGGCCCCAAGTCCTATTAATGGCCTCCAGGATAGCCCACATGCACTGTCGGCAGTGAGAGGTCAGTGTCTATTCCCTGTTTAGATGGGTATAGGGACAAGGAGGTGTGGCTCAGAGACGTTCATGTCTTGCTCAGGGCACACAGCAGCTGACCAGGAACACGCTGCTGACTCCAACATGCTGCCTTCCAAGGAGCAGGCTTTGTCCTTCTTTTGGCTAAAGTGTCTTTCATGGATGGTGAGGGAGATGCAGGGAGAAGTGTCAGGAGTGAGGGTCAGTGGTTAAACTCAGCCCACAGAGTCTGAGAAAGCAGGACATTCTCTGGCAGGTTGGGGGTCCTGATTGCCCACCCCAGCCCAGATAAACCTCACAGCTGTGCGGGACACTGAAGAAAAAAGAGAACATGTTTGGGGCAGGAGAGGCCAGTGTTTGCTTACCTGTGACTTCTTCCTGCAGGCGCACCAGGACCTCCAGTGAATGGTGGGCTGTCAGTCCTCAGCTGGGATTGAGCTTTCCTTAGCAGGGAAACTTGGGATGGGATGGTTCTTAGTGGTACAGGATGCACTGCAAGCTTTAAATGCCAGTGGCATCATCCCGTTCCAGTCACCATGGCAACCAGAAACACCTTGACACATTTCCAAATGCCCTTTGGTAGGGCAGTGACAGCCGTTTTGAGAATCACATTGATTAATATGAGAAAAAAAGAGTGGATGGTAGCCCACTTTTGTGATTTTTGCAGCGGCCTTTAGCTTCCTTTACTCACCCCAGAAATCAGTGAGACACTGGGAGGTGTGGACCACACAGCCCCAGGTGGAACCCAGCCGAGAGTGTTTCATCCATCCCTACTTGTGGGACCGACGGCACCTAACCACCTCAGGCAGGGTGGACCTGGCTCCTCAGAGAACTCTTGGGGCAGTGGGGAGAAAGGGTCTGTGTTCTGTTTGCAGCCCTGATTGTGAGCTCTGGGGGCCCACCTCCACCCCCACCCCCACCCCCAGCCCCTGGAGCAGGCACTAGGGGTCAGAGCTCTGCTGAGTGTCTGGCTCTGGGAGGGGAGGTTTGTGTAAGATTCCCTCCCACAGCTCAGCACAGATGGGATGACGAGGACCAGATTCTGTTTCTGGGCTCTGGTATTTGCCAAGACTTTTACCAGGCTTCCTGAAACAGACAGCGGAGCAGAGCAAGCTCCTGTAGGTCAAGTGTTTTGGGCCCAAGTTGACCCAGAGCCCCTAAATGACTGCTGGGTAGCTACCATGAGTGTGCCAAGTGGCCTGCAGGGGCAGGTATGGGAGAGGTGCTGAGGGAGGCAGGGGGCCTGCAGAGTGACCTCCCACCTCCACTGCCCGTGCACAGGTCCACAGGCTCACAGAGCAGGCGCATACTGTGCCTGGGTTTGCTCACCCGCAGGAGGAGGAACATAACATCTCGCTCCTTCTGCTGCACAGGTATGAAATGAGAACAAAGAGGAAACAGGAAGCGTTTTGCATTCCAGAAAGAGCAGCAACTGTATAAAGTCACAGCGTACTAGGATTTGAGGCATCAGAAGTTAGAAACTAACCGAATCTTGTCATTGCCGGGAAGTTTCAGGCTTCTGTGACGGGTGGCCACTGGTGCTCCTCTGTTCCTCCATTCCAGCTCCTACCTTGACGCTCTCCTCCTCTTCACCCCTAACTTGTTCAGTGGAGGCTCCATGTCCTCGTTTCCTGTTCAGTGCTTAACCCCCTTGCAGTCTGGCTTCCACCATCACCTTACCACATACCCTTCTCTGGCTTTGTGTTTCCCGGCCCTTCCATGACGTCTTCTTTCGTGAAACTCTCTTTCCTTGGTAGGATGCCACAGGGCACACTGGTCTTTGTCCTACCTCTGTGGCTGTTTCTGCACACTTTCCTTAGCTGATTTTCCTTAGCTGACTCTTGCTCCTTTATCTGATGTGGGCTCTCCTCTCTCCATACACCCTCCATAGCCAATTCCAAGCATCCCAGGTCTCTTATATCTCAAATACACAATTACTTTGTGTTAGCTACAGACCCATATATCCAGCCGGATATAGATACCCCAAATGTCTTTATAGGCTCTTAAAACTCAGTGTGTGCCAGGCTGAACAGGGGCTCCTTTTATGCCCCAGACTTTCCCGACTCGAGGGATTCTTCTCCGTTGTTTTTCACCTTCATAAATGGAACCACCTGCGACTCTAGTGTGTGGTTCAGTGAGAGACGTGGAAGTCACCTGAGCTTGCCTCGCTCTGTCATCTGCAGATCAGGCAGCCTCCCAGCCATCGTCATTCTAACCTCCATAATGCCTCTGGAGTTTATCCAGGTCTCCTCCTCACCCTGCCATCGCACTAATCAAAACCACCATCATCTCTTGCCATCCTCCACACTTTGGAAAGCTAATTGGGTCATTTTTCTACTCGAAACCTTCTAATGGCTCTCCGGTGCCTCTGAGTCCTTGTTTTTCAACACTGTTCACACTCTCTTCACCTCTCTCTCACTCATACCTCATGCGCCAGCCATCCTGGGTTTTGCACCTTCTGGCCTCCGAGCCATAGCACCTGGGTGTGTGTTCCCAGTACTGCAGCTCTCGTCTTTTCTGCCACCACCCCTTCTTGCCTGACTGTTAGTACCCTGCAGTGGCCTCCTGAGCATGACCGCCTCTGGGAGGTTGTCCCTAGTCCTCTGTCGTATGCTGGGGCTCCCCGCCACACACTCCCATTGCATCCTGCAGTGTCCCCAGCACCCAGCATTTTTTTTAATTGTAGCTCCTGGTTCAACACCTTTCTCAAGAGACTCTGGACTTCTTGAGGGCAGGAACAATTCCCACTTGTTCCTAGCAGCGTTCTGAACCACACCTGACGGTGTCTGGCTTATAATAAGCAGCCAATGAAGATTTGATGAATGAATGAATGAGTGAAAACAAAAGGTGTTTGCCTAGATCTGGAATAAGATCAAAGATCAGAGCTGGGATTAAGGAAAAAAACTTCCTCGGGGTGGCACTATGAATTCCCAGAACAGGTGACTAACCCTCATTCACTTTGGCAAACATTTACTCCATGCCACACAATCAGGCAAAAAGTTGAATGAGGCTTAATCCCTTCCCACAAGGAGCTTATTCCTTCCTTGAAAGTCCTTTAAACAAGCTCTGAAATGATTTTGGCAGGTGGACAAACTGGTCCTCGTTTCTCTGTGACCAGTCAGTAGGGAAAGCAAGCACACATACACACACACACACACACACACACGCACACACACACACACACGTGCATACACACATTGACAGACAACCTTGCTCATTCACATGGGCATGCCCAAACGCTTCATCTATTTTATAGGATGGTAACTCACTCTTTAGTTTATACTCTTGACATGCCATGGAAAATCCCACTTGCCTTAGATCTACGATGGGGCAGGTTTGGGTACAACAGCAAAGCCTGGAGCTCACTCTCTGCTGACTGGCTTCCCTTTCTGTCTCCATTTTTCCCTTGGTGAGCGCTGTGGTTGTGTTCTCCTTCCTCCCAAAGGTAGTGCCTGGTTTGGCTCGCTGAAACCTGCTATTTCTGTACTTAGAGCTCATCTTCTCTTCCTCTTGTGGATTCTCAGATGGGATGACGTCAGAGGATGGAGGCCAACCACGCCCTTCCTCTTTGACCCTGATAAAGTTTCTTGGAAACCCCTGTGCCTAGAGGCAGGCAATTCTTGCCAGCTGAAGAGGGCTTGGGAAGCTCAAGGCTCAGTGCCTGTCCCCAGGTCCCCCAGTTAAAGACACATCTGTCCTTCACTTTCAAAGATGTTGCTGTTACTCCCGTGCTAGAGTGTTCCGCTGCACTGCCTCCTTCCCCTCACACTCAAGCAAGAGGCTATTTCCCTGGGGTCTTATAAGCAGATTTCATCTTCTCTTGTGCTGTTTTCCTATTTCAGTTATCTTCAGGGAGGAACATGCACGTTGGATCATTGCCTGGCTGTGAAATTTCATTTCCATTTCTTTACACCTGCAGCCGCAACACTAGAAGGAAAAGGCCAGAGCTCCGCGGGTGTCCTAGATGCAGCTTATCAAGGTGCTGTGGCTGTTGTTCCCCAGGAAGGGCCTTGGTCCCAGAGCAGGTTTTATCAGCAGGACCTTAGAGGAGCTGCGTTCTTTCAGCTGTTTTCTCTCTGGGGTCTCCGGCCTCCAGTTCTTTCTTCTCCAGCATGTGAGATCTGTGTTCTTGGTCCACGCCTTTAAGTCTGACATTGAAAAAGTATCTGATTTGCCATTCCAGATGCTCGTCCTGATTTGCAATTTGCTCTAAAGGGCCAGCTTGTCCTCTTGCCTTTTCCCTTTTCCTGGTCCCACCTTGCCACCCTCCCACTGGGGCTCCGCAGAGGCAGCACTAATCTTTCATTTTTTTTTTAATTAACAGCCTTTAATTTTTAGAACAGTTTTAGGTTCACGGAAAAATTAACGAACTATTACAGTATTACCATAAACTCCTCTTCCTCACGCCCCAGTTTCTTTCATTATTAGCATGTTGCATTAGTGTGATACATTTGTTGCAATTAATGAGCAAATATTAACCCATCATTATTAACTCAAGTCTATAGCTTACATTAAACTTTATTCTTTGTGTTAACACAGTTTTATGGGTTATGACAAATGCATAATGTTATGTATCCACCATTATAGCATACAGAATAGTTTCACTGCCCTAAAACTCCCCTGTGCTTCACCTACCCACCCCTTCTCCCTCCTCTGTCACCAATCCCCGGCAGCCACCAATATTTTGACTGTCTAGAGTTTCGCCTTTTCCAGAATGTCATAGTAGTTGGAATCATACAGCATGAAGTCTTTTCAGACTGGCTCCTTTTATTTAGCAATATGCATTTAAGTTTCTTCCATGGAAACTTTGCTTTCATTCTTTTATCACCACAAGGCCAGTCATCCCAGGACTTTCTCCATGTCTGTCTGTTCGTTTCTAGTTCTATGTGTGCCAGTGCTTGGCATAGAATAGGTACCCATTTAATGATCATTCCCTTTCCCCACCTGGGTCACCTTCCCAGGGATAACAAAAATAAAATCAGCTAGGTCAGTAGCAGAGCCCCCACCCCAGATTTAACCTCATTCTCCCCTCTTTCCTCAATAAACTGGATCAGAACCAGCAGCTCTGTAAGATTGCATTTCTTTGCCTTAATACCAGGCCCCAGAGAGCATTTGATTCCTTGGCAGAGAGGTGTTGACTTAATTAATTTTTCTCCTTTTTTCTTTGAACATCTTGGAACACACACAAACACACACATTCACATTTATGCACAATTGGGTGTATGAGAATTTTAATGGCAGGTGGTGTTAGCAGTTCTTTTCTTCCTGATGCAGACCAGGGTTTTTCCATCTGGGCCTTTTAGCAGGACCTATGAATATTGACTTTCTAACCACTTGGATTTGGGTGGAGTGTGCAGAGTGGGAATGTGGAGGAATGTTCAAGGGAGAACTATACTTATGTATAAATCACATGTGAAGGGAGTTTTGAAGTCGTTATTGCTTCAGGATGTGCGAACTGTAATTATTTTTTAAGGTCTTGATTTGCCCAAGGAGTATTTCCCAGGGTTGCTGCTCCAAGCATGACGTCTGTGCTGTCAGGAGGTCCAGCATAGTCTGATACAAGTTTAATCACTTTAAAGGGGGCCCTGGGTAGGATCTGGTCTCTAGGTTCTCAGCTGTGGTCAGTCCTGCGTGCAGCAAAACATCCAGGTGACTTAGATGATTAAGACAGCAGACTTAAAGTGAAGAAGGGATATTTTACCCTTAGTCTTTCCTTTTATTAATATTTTTAAATGGTTAGCTACATGGGGTATTGTTCATTCCCGTGTTCTTTGTGCTCTCCTCAGCTCTCTGCCCAAAACAGCACTATCCTACCTAAGCCCTGAAAGCAACTTCTCAGCTGCCTACTTTGTGACCCTCCAAGCCAAGCCCCATCTCCTCACCCCCTCCCACCATGTCCTCATACACCTGCCTCTCCTTGGCTTCATTCTTTATGCTCCATCAGCAACAGCCCTCAGTCAATAATGATCGTCCCAGGAAAGCATATTCAAGGGTCATATAAATCACACGCCCTCTGTGTGTTGAGAAGATTTTCTATCCTCAAAGGAGTTCTCTGGATAACAAGGAAGGTTGAACTGGGACAGCCTACAGGAAGAAGCCCTTCGGAGGGAAACCTGTGGCCATGAACCATGCTGATCCAAGGCCCTTATTTTGGAATAACTACTTAAAAAGAAATGTCAAGAACTCATAAGACTTGGAAAAGGAAACTAGAGAATGTTGAAAATGTCTAAGGGTTGTGTGTATGATGTGTATGGGGAAATTTTTAAAGGATGTGATAGTAAGCTGGATTTTTGGTAAAATGTTGTCACAGGACAACCTGTTCTTTCATTGACGTATGTCTTAGTGCAGGGATGACAAATAAATACAGCACCTGTGCTGCCATTCTCATGTCTTTGCCTACAGCAGACATCACTAATCAATTACAACATTATTTTCCACTGTCATGTCTTTGCCCACAGCAGACATCACTGATCAATCACAGCACTCTTTCTCATTGAGTTTCAAAGGTTTTGTAATCCTCAACAGAGGTCTCTAAATAGCTATATACCAATTAATTTGATTTAGAACTTGGATTGTAACTAATTTGCCATCTCTGGTTCAATGGAAAGAACATTAGGATTAGAGTCAGAATATCTGAATTTAAGCTACTGACCTACTACTTATTAATAGCTAATTTTAATAATGATTCTCTAACCTCAGCTTCCTCCTCTATAATAATAAATAATGCCTATCACAGAGGCTTGAGGTAAGGATTAAGTAAGATAATTTATAACATGTAAGATAATGTATGTGATGGTTCCTAGAATAGTACCTGGTGCATTGTAAGCACCCAACAAGTGATAGCCAGGTGTGAATTTGCAGTGACACAGGCACATCATGTTACACCCAGGTATGGAACAATGGAGAGGACTTCATTCTTCTTTTAACATCCTCAGTGAAGGCAGTTAGAGAACAGCTGGACCCTCTAATTCTAACTGATGTTAACTTCACATTCTGAAGATGCTTATTAAATCTCTCTTTCCTGAAATAATATAATGCTCCCTTGTTACCCTGGAAGGATGGAGTTAATACCCAGGTGTTATGATGTGATGGGCATTCTTTAAGCACACACTGCATGCTGAGCCATGTGCCAAGGCCAGGCCTGCCTTAGCTGTTTGGCTCTCCAAAGCAGCTTCACTGTGACCAAAGAGAGCCAGGGAAGGGGTCTTGGTACAACTCTTTATGTAACTCTTTTCAGGATGTTTCTCACTAATGGAGATGACAAAACGGGGGGGATTTGCAGGCAGGAGCACAGGCTTCTTTGGGAGAGGTTTCACCGTAGATTACCTCGATCCAGGGTTGGAAGACGAGAGTGCTCTGCAGGGCATCCCAGGGGATGCCTTCTTCAAGACAAGATTAGACTAGCATCGGACCCCGCCTCCAGACGGATAAGGGGTTATTTTCAGAGCAGCAACACCAGGGAACATTTTATGGGCAAATGAAATCCTTAAAATCATGAATTCATACATCCTGAGATATCAGTGACTTCAAAATGCCTTTCTCAATTATACATATAGTGCCTTCTGAATCAACTATCTTTTTTCTTTCCAACTGATCTGCACTGAAAGGGACAAACTGAATGAATCTCCTCCACCTGCCTTTAAATTCTCTTTGAGTTCTTTGTTTATCCTTCCACGCAAATGTGAACACTTCATAGCAAAGGTTAGCCAGGAGTATTATCTCCTTTCCTCTGGAATGAAAGAGACAGGACCCAGATGGTTCCATCAGATCAAGACTCAGTTTAATTAAATCAATGCCTGGCGATCATCTAAGTGTGTGCCACACAATGAGGGGATATTGATAGGTATAAACAAAATCTCTGCCCCCCCACAACATAGAAACTGTCACGAGAGGTAAACAAATACACCACGGACAAGGTAAAATAGAGGAGCTACAAAAGAGATCATAAAAATATCATGGGAGTTTGAAGGTGCCCGATAACAAAAGGTTTCATGGAGGAAGTGGCCTTTGTGGCATTTGAGATCAGTCTAGCAGCAGGGTTAAAGGTGTATAGGCAGAGACGGTTAGGGGTGGGCATAGGAGGGGACGACAGAAGGATCCATAAGATTGAGGATGTGGGGACAAAGAGCACTCAAGGGTGAAAATTATTAAGGATGGATTTATGTAAAGGATGTGGCCTAAGAAGAAGGATTCTTCTTTATTTATTTATTTTATTATTTATTTATTTATTTTTGAGATGGAGTTTCGCTCTTGTTACCCAGGCTGGAGTGCAACGGCACAATCTCGGCTCACCACAACCTCCGCTTCCTGGGTTCAGGCAATTCTCCTGCCTCAGCCTCCTGAGTAGCTGGGATTACAGTCATGCGCCACCATGCCCAGCTAATTTTTTGTATTTTTAGTAAAAATGGGGTTTCACCATGTTGACCAGGACTTCTGCCTCTAAAACATAATTTCATTATAAAGAAGAATCCTGAGGTGGGTGGATCACAAGGTCAGGATTCTTCTTTATAATGAAATTATGTTTTAGAGGCAGAAGTCTGGTGCTTAGCAGTACTAAAATGACTTCAGTATGGAGTCATCAGTATGGAGTCGTTTCGGATGTGTTTCAGATAACTGCATAAATGGTTCAGCCATCTTTCCATTGTACCACGCTACTGGAATACCGACTTGCTGTGTGACCTTAGACAAGCAGCTGCCTCTCTCTGGGCCTCAGTTTTCATATCTATGAAATTAGAAGGTTGAATTATGACTTTGCATTATAAAGAAAAGGTGATAAAAGTAAACCATTTATTTATTTTTATTTTTTAATAATGCCTCTTTGAAATGGGAGTGAGAATAAAATGGTATTTGTTTCCACATGAAAATAAAAGCCAGGGGGCCAATTCTGGACGTGGCTTGAGCTGTGCTTTGTTTTTCTGCACTGGCCCGGTATGCTTTACACTGGTGTAACTAACTCCCTAGAAAGAAACGCAGGTAGTCAGCATAACTGTTCTTCCCTATCTGAGAGGCCCCAACAGATTCTACATTGCAGGACCAACTTGGAATTTCAGCTCAGTTCAGCAAACACTTTTGACTGGTTCCTGTGCTAGGCTTGTGCGGGGCTTGTGTGGGGTAGAGATGCCTACCAATCCAAGGCCGGCAGATAGACATGGAAGGAGCCATGGTTTCAGAGTCACTGTGGAAGAATTTTTTAGGATACACAAAGCCCCCAACTTAACAATGATTGGACTTTCAATTTTTCAACTTTATAATGGTGCAAAAGTGATGTGCATTCAGTATGCTTCTCAACTTACAATGGGGTTATGTGAAATCAACACATGATTAGTTGAAGATACCGTCAATCAAAAATGTACTTTTGACTTACAGTATTTTCAGCTTAGGAGGGGTCATAGGTTGAGGAGCATCTGCACAGATTCCTAAGCCCCATCCCTTGATGATGATGTTCCAGTGAGCCTGGGTGGGGCCTGAGAATCTGCATACTAACTGCTGCAGGTGAGTGTGGTCCAGTGCCAAGCTTTGGAACCTCTGATCTAGAGAACATTTTCTGTCATCACTGCTCAGAGTGACCGTGCTCTCTCTCACTTGCACTTACATGAATTCATATGAATTCAGTATTACATGAGTAAATTATGATTATATGAATGTATTGAGTATCCCATGTGCTTGATACAGCTGTTTATATCCCAGGGTTGGAGGGCAGAGGTGAAGAACATAAGCCAGACTATGTTAAGATCTTCACTTCTGAGCACCTGAACAACTGGCAGCCTCATTAGGAAGGCAAGTTATTCACATGTGAAATGACATCATCATCATCTTCTTCATTCTTCTCTTTAGCATTCATTTAACACTCATATTTTATACTAGAGACTGAAAAGAGCCTCCCAAGGCAGACAGGTCAGCTGTTATCTCCTTTTTCCAGATGTGGAGGCTGAGGCTCAGAGAGGTGAATCCATATGTCCAGGCTCACATCTCCCAGCCTCAGTTCAGGCTTCTCCCCACTTTATGAGAGAAGCATCCCCTTCCTCCCCAGAGCAGTGGGTTCTGGAGCTAGGAGAGGCCATCGTGGGCTGGGTTGTTGGGGACAGCTTCAGGGAGAGCCAGATTCAAGGTGATAGAGAACGCTGGCTGCAGTCTGTTGCCAAGAATAGGGCAGCTAACGCAGCTTTGATCCGGAATGATTCCTGCTGCTGGGAATGAGGCTCTTTATATCTGGATTCTCAGGTAGTAACACCATGACAACGCATGTTTGTGTTATTTCATCTGCACAGAATTCGCATGCAGCAGAGAGAAGGCAGTTTATTCCCCAGAAGTTTACCAGTGGGAAATTGAAGTCAAAGGTAGGACTTTCCTAAATGATGGGAACTACTATTTATTGGATGCCTCCCATCTGCCAAGCAGTGGGCACAGCAGGCATATATCATGAAATGCCTCATTTATTCCTCATAACTGTAGGCTGATTTTACATTTGGCAAACCTGAGGCTTACAGAAATTATGTGGCTCTCTCTCAGACCGCTGATGGCCACGCGGGCCTTTGAGCTTGTCTGATTTCCAGACTCCCATCCCCACCACTCCATGCTGTCCGGCTCACCTGGTGGAACTGGATCCTCTGAGTCCCAGGCCAGGGATCCTCTTGAGCTGCTCCATCAAGGAAACCATAGCAGTAGCAGCTCCACCAAGGACTCCGCATCTATCTTACCCCAGCATCCATGCCTGTCTGATGGAACCATGAACCAGGAGTAGCTACCCAAGAAACATTTCCACCAGAAATTTCTCCTTTTAGCTCCCCGTTGAGCCTCAGAGATCTGATAGGAAATGCTCAAGGCCACTCAACTTGTAAGCAGTACAGCTGGGACTAAAGGGCAGGTCCCCCAACTTTCAGCCTCCCTGGTGCCCAATGTGTCCCAGCCTCCCTGAAGACTATCCAGACCAAGATGGCCAGAAAAGGAACCGCAAGGGATCTGTGGGGATCATGCAGCCCATGGCCTAGTCTTCAGGCTGAGCTGCCTCCAGCCTGTCATCTCACCAGAGCTTTAAATCCATCCTCAGGAGAGGCAAGCTCCATGACCGCTCAGTGTCATTTAGGGACTCCTTCCTAAATGGCTAACTCAGGTCTGTCCGCTGCATCCTATAGTGAGAAACACAGTGGTGAGTGCCGCTCATGACATTCTGCCTCCCTGCTGTTTCCAGTGGTAAACTGAGTATAAATGGAACTACAGTCTGTCCCATTTTGTACAGTTGAGTTCTAACACCAGCCTGCAAGGATAATGCTGTCAGAATGTCCTGCCAGCCCCAAGGGTGTCTTTTACAGCAAGTTCTTCTTCCCTCATAATTCTTCTGACAAATTCTTCTTTTGATCCAGACTTTTCTAGCCATCATTTCATTCCAGAAGTGGCATGTGTGTGCAAACACTCATGCTTGAGGGGGAGACAAGCAACGGGGAAAAGAGGGGAAACGGGAACTCGAAATCTGCTCAAATGTGGTAAAGAAATATATCCAGACACTTTGGGAGGCCGAGGCGGGTGGATCATGAGGTCAAGAGATCGAGACCATCCTGGTCAACATGGTGAAACCCCGTCTCTACTAAAAATACAAAAAACATTAGCTGGGCATGGTGGTGCGTGCCTGTAATCCCAGCTACTCAGGAGGCTGAGGCAGGAGAATTGCCTGAACCCAGGAGGCGGAGGTTGCGGTGAGCCGAGATCGCGCCATTGCACTCCAGCCTGGGTAACAAGAGCGAAACTCCGTCTCAAAAAAAAAAAAAAAAAGAAAGATATATATCCAGAAAGGACTGCCTACTCACCAAAATACTATTTGCTTTTTTTATTCTTTCCTGGGTAGTCTCCTGTTCAAACTTGAAAATAAAAATTCCTCCACTTCAAAATGAACAGGCAAGAAATGCCGTAGGCTGGGCTTTCCCGGGGGGACTGACAGCCATCTGCCCTGAGACTGACTATCGAATCTGAACTCTCTGTACTTGTGAATTTTGTTTATGGGAGGAGTGAGGGAGGGGAGGAAGCAACAGAGACCTGCTAACCCTACGAATTCTCCATCATACCCTTAAAAAGTCAGGGGCTTGCCAAGCTCCCTTTTGGGGCAATGGGAGGGAAATTTCAAGAGCTGGTTTCTGTGATCTTTATCAGACCTCTTCCTCTGTCCTGCCCACAGGTCAGTAATGGGAATGATCGCATTGCGTTAAAAGACAAGTGATTCCCCAGATGTGGACATCATAGTGCCTGGGAGGAAGATGTCTTTGGGGTGTTGGGTGCTCCTCTCCAGATCTGATTTACCTGTTTGTTCTTAGGACACATTCCCTTGGGCGTGTTCTATTATCTAGTTGATTGATTGAGGGTGACAAAGTTTCTGTTACAAAAGCAGCAGGAATCTTGAAAGATAAAACAGGCAGAAACTTTTACTTAATTGGGGGCACAAAAGCCAAGCCCAGCTTGAGCACTAACTGGTCGTGTGACCTGGGCAGTTCCCCGGCACTTTTGAACCACAGTTTCTTCAGCTATAAAGTGAAAGTTGAGGGTCCCTCTGAGTGCTCAAATCCTGCTTGTCTATGATTAGTTTTTTAAATGCCACTGTCATTTCAAAACATGTACATGGGGATCCCCCAGATGAGCGTGACCTTGTGCTGTATCTGAGACGTTTAGTAATTCCACTCGATCAGGCTCTGCTTCCTACAGCTGCCACTGGGTTTGACTAGCTCGGGAGGGCGGGATTCTGAATGTGCCAGTTTTTCCTGATTCTTCTCCAAGGGATTGGCCAAATACCAGATGCTTCCATCTCCCACCTCTCACCCCTCCTCACTTGGCTGTGTCTAAAGAGAGTCTCTTGATGCATCCTGTTAGACCTGTCCATTAATCTTACCTCTTTCAAACCTACATATGATGAACGTCCATCCTTGAATTGTGACAAAGATGAGGTATGTTTCACTGTTCAATTTCCAAATCGGAATGAGTGTATTTCCCAGTGCTGCAGCAAAGCCACAAACATACCAGCCCTCCTCTGCTGCCTGTCCTGTTCTCCTCCATCCTTCCCTTTGTCCCATCAGTGTCTCCCCTGGATTTATCATGCTGTACCCCTCGGACACCCTTGAAAGTGGAGAGAGAATAATTCTCATTCCCTTTCCCCAAACTCTCATTGTGCTTCTCTGCTCCCCACCTCCCTGCCACGCCTGCCCCTCCACCCCCCACGTTTTCCCTCTGATGAGATTTCCTCTCTGAGGAAATATTTTGGTCCTATTCTCTGTTCCCAAACAAATTCCCCAGGTCCTTTAAATCTGGTTTCAATCAACATAATCACAGTCTGTTCAGTGATATCAACTCTGCCTTGATTTGGTTGTTTGATTCATGCTGTGTCCTCCACCTCTCAGGCTGTCTTATATATACACACTTAAGTGCACATATATATATGTGTATATATTACATAGGATGTATGTATATGATGTATTGAAAGAGAGAGACGTTTTCCACCGTACCTGTAATTACTTTTCATCTTCCACCAAATCAGTATCTTAATGCATATCACCTAAACTGGATTCATTTTGAGAACACTAGGGCCTCTTTTTACTTTTCAAGAACAGCTATCTAATTCTGGGACAAAAACTGGTTATCAGTTGAGGGCAGGTAATGGAGTTGTGTCCAGTGAGGGAGCGTTTGCTTCTCCGTCTGATACACTTCTCACTGGTACCATAACATTTCCGCTTCGGTCTTCGTGCCTATGCTGTTACGAGTCCTTTCTTGTGTTTAAGAGAAAAGATATGAGGCAGGCCAAGGCAGGCTCTGATACAGGCCGTAAAGACACTATGGATGTGAACTGAAAAACAGTAGTTTAGAGCTTAGTGATAGCATCTCAGTCTAGTCACCACACATGAATTCTACCAGCTTGACGCCGATGTTGCCTTGGTTATGCTGGGATACAGTGACACAGGAACCTCTTCTGGGGGATAAAGAACATCTCCCCCCACCAGGTGGGTCATGAACACCCATCACTCAGAGGGGAGGGTGGACACCACCTAGCACAGAGAAGGCGACTGGGCGTGGTGGCTCATAGTCCCAGCACCATGGGAGGCTGAGGCAAGTGGATTGCTTTAGCCCAGGTAAGAGACCAGCCTGGGCAACATGGCAAAACCTCATCTCCATTAAAAATAGAAACATTAGCCTGGCCTGCTGTTGCATGTCTATAGTCCCAGCTACTCGGTAGGCTGAGATGGGAGGATCACTTGAGCCCAGGGGGTTGAGGCTGCAGTGAGCCACGATCGTGCCATTGAACTCCTGCCTAGGAGACAGAGTGAGACCCTTTCTCAAAAAAAAAAAAAAAAAAAAGAGAGAGACAGAAGGAGAATTTGCTGAATCCTTGGAAATCTGTAACAGAAAATTCTAGCAAGTTATGGCTTTTAATGGCCAGAGCTGGGCACTTCAGAGAGAAAAGTGTTTTTGTGAATTCCAAAAATGTGATTGTATTCATTGAACACTGAAGTCAGGAGGATTCAGACCATAATGACATGAGAGCCATTTTCCCAAACAGCAGACTAGAAGGGGAGGGTTTGGAGGGGTGGGGGCAGAGCGGAGACACACACTGTGAAGTGAGAGAAGCGGGGACAGAAACGTGGCCTGCATAGAGTCCCATAAGAAAGACAGAACTGCACTGGCAGGCATCTTTGGGGGCCCAGGTCACCATGGTGTTGCTGGTGGACAGTCTCCAGGGTGCAGTGACTGTCACAGTGCACAGCCTAATGGGGAAAGTTGCACAGCCTCACTTACATACAGGCGACTATGGACATAAGAATTCATGATGAATCTAGAACTAACCCTGACCAGTAAGGCTAAATGTAGAAAAAAATGTAGAAACACTGACCAAGCTTTCCTTGAAGGTCACAGGTCTTATGCAATATGTCTCTCTTTCACGTTTCAAAATAACAAAAGTTTTTGAACTGTGCATTTTTTTAACATTAATTGTTTTTTTTTTTAAGAAGGAGTCTTGCTCTGTCTCCCAGGCTGGAGTGCAGTGGTACAATCCCTGCAACCTCCGCCTCCCGGTTTCAAGTAATTCTTCTGCCTCAGCTTTCCAAGTAGCTGGGACTATAGGCATACACCACCATGCCTGGCTAATTTTTATACTTTTAGTAGAGATGGGATTTCACCATATTGGCCAGACTGGTCTCGAACTCCTGACCTCGTGATCCGCCGGCCACTTTGGGATAATTTTAGACTCATGGCATGCATTGTTTTTTTAATTACCCACATTTATGATTCACTAAGATTCCCTGTACTAAAACAAAAAGAGAGGGAGCGGGACCCCATTTCCCTTTTGCACAGTTACTTTTTCCTGAGCTGGTTTTAGGAGAGACTTCTGGCGTAGAGGTTTGAATGAGAAGTTATACAGTTAGGATTCTTCCCTTTCTCTGATATGAAGACAGGAGTTTTCTCTCATCTCTGCCAAGAGCAGGAAGCTGGATTAACAGCCGTAAGCTCCAGGAGGGAGTGTCTAGTACATCCAAGTTTTGCAGCAGGAAAACACCCCCTCACCCTGAAGTTTGATTCCTGAATCCTGTGTCGTGGTCTGAATGCTGAGGCAGAAGTGGGGACAACTGTGTTCCTGGGGCGTTCCGCTTGCAGTCCTGACTGTAACCTGAGTGAGCCATCCATGCAGTTCCTGTTGCTAAGTCTCCCCTGCCACTTCTTCTTCCCATGGCTGCAGGGCAGGGGCCATGCCCTCCTCTTCATTTCCTGTCCCTGGGTGAATGTGCCCCCTGCCTTCTCCCAGGTCTCTGCTGTGGTGGCTAGAGAAGGAGACTGCCCATGGCTTCACGTGGCATTCAGCACTGTCTCTCCTTCCCCTCTGCTCGGCCTGCAGAGCTATAAGACCAGAAGACAGAGCATTCCCCTTACCTATGAAGCCAAATGCACGTGTGCAACATGCCACCCAGCCTGCAGGCTCTCTACAATAAAATACTGCTCATCGGATGAATGTGTAGCCCAGATGATTTCTGATAAAGTCTATTGTTTTGAAACACATACGTATGTCTCTCAGCCACTGATACTTGCAGAAGCTGCGCATGTTGTCAACACCTGCTTTGAGCGCCTTTCCTTCCCACCCTTCCTTTTGGCAATGCAAGTTTCCATTCATTTTCTTCGTTGCTGGTCTCCTGTCTTCTCTCCTCCTACTAGATCTTAAAATAAACATTTGAAATAGTTTATTTGTTCACAGTGTGATTTCTGTTGAGAAGCATGGGCTCACCGGCTTTTGGGTCTCTTCTAGCACTAGAAATTCCTCCGGCTTTTATAGACTGTTTCATGGGCTATTAATGTGGAACAGATGGACTTTAGAAACAGCAATCCACAGGGGCCCGGAGACCTGGATTCATATTTCTCCTAGCGTCAGCTAGTGAGTGACCTTAGAAATGTCACTTTCCTCGTTGGGCTTCAGTTCCCTTATCTTCTGTCACACAGAAGCACTCTGTGAGTTTGGGAAATCAATACTCTGTCGAAATGTATAAAATAATGCGAAAGCACAGAAGCACGATCCTGTCAACATCCTGATCCCTCCAACGATACATCCAAAAAAGGAGCTGATGTTGCAAGATTTTGAGGAGGTAGCTGGATGCACGGGGGCAGGGATTGTGAGGGGACCCAAGCCCTTACCTGGGGCCTCTCAGGAGAGGTACCTTCATTGCTGGTTGTTTATTACACACATCCCTCTCTGTGCCTGTGCTTTTAGGGGCTCTTCTTTGGAGATAAGAAAAGGTTCTGGATGGAGGGCAGTGAAGAACAGCGAGAACTTTACATGAAGAAGTTTGTACAGAGGGGAAGACTTCTGGACAGTGGCTTGGCTTTGCTCACTGGGAGTTTATTTCTGGATCTCTCTAGAATTCAGGGACAGATCTCCTCAAGGATATCTGTCTCTCAGAGACAGCAGAAAGTAGAAAGTGGGCTTCAAGCATCCTGACAGTTTTCTTTCTTAGTGGGTGATAAAAGGGCTAAGAGACGAGAGAATCAAATCTCCCACATGTGTGTCATGCCTGCGAGTCTCAGGCAGAGATGTCTTATGTTCAACATAGAAAGCAGGCCAGGCAGCCCCAAGACCTTCCCCTGCACACCATCCATTTTTACCTGGTTTCATTTTGATAAATGTGCGGTCTGAGGTCCCGGTCCAGAGAGCATCGCTTGGCAAGACATGTATTTGGCCAATGGGAAGGTTACCATCTTTATGTAATTAGGCTCCATAAAGCTTCATTTTTAAATTTATTAAATGGGAATAATTTGACATTTCTACACACTGACATTACCCTCGTGGAATGGATAAGAATCTCAAGGCTTGCTGGGTGAAAGACGGGCGGTGGCTGGTGACGGGACGGGAAGGTGTGAGCAGGCAGGTAGTGCACCTGAGCATGTGGGAAACGGAACAGAAACATAGAATGGCAGGTCTAGTTGCAGCTCTGTCACCTACTGGCTGTTTGTCATTGGACAAATTACTTACCCTTCCTGAGACTCAGTTTTCTTACATTTAAAATAAAGAAAATATTTATCCTCATATTGAAATGAACTGGGCTACTATCACGATTGACTCGAAAATACACCAAACTGTATACCTGTCAGGAACTGTACGACATTCGGGACCTCCACTGCCACCCTCACTTTCTCCCTCCAGTGGTCACTTACTCTCTGTCCCTCTTTCTGGGTCAGAGCTTCTGATACTCCAGCCTGGGCCAGCCTCAAGGTGGGGACATGTGCCGATCTCTCACAATGCCAGGTGACAAGGAGGGTTTTCAAGGCTGGCTTGACTGCCACTGCTGGTCTCTCTTCTCACGTGCACCTGCCGTCTCCCCGCTGGGCTCAGCGTTCCTGGGAGGGTGACACTGAGAGAGAAAGCCCTGGCAGAGGGAAGTGGCAGGGTCAGAGACCACTGGCTGCCAGGAGTTGGTCTCAGAACTGGCCTTTCTGCATTGTTCTAGGGAACCAGATATCTATGTTGATGCCTGTGTTAATTTATCCCCAGAGACATTATTCAGTGAATTTCTCAAGAGGAAAAAAAATCTCCAGCATTACTTTTCGTTGTGCCAGGAGAGCACTTTCTCTGAGTTTTACTTGCAAGCTAGGTATATGCTTGAAAGACTGCAGCAGCAGAGTTTATATCTTGTTTAGTTCAAAACCAGCTCCTGGCCTGTCTCTAAATGTCTTGCTAGAAACATCTTGTCCCACCCTCAGACCTGAACTTAAGCCTCAGACTGCTGTCCTCTCTCTCTGTCACTGTGAGAGACTAAGTCTCTTTCCTCTTTGACTTTTGCCTGCCCAGCCCTTCCCAGATCCTTGTGCATCTCTGGGGAGTGCATTCTCTCCACGCCACACACGGGATTGTGCTACTTGTGCTAGGGCTGCATTTGGCACCGGGGCCGCGGAGAGCAACGAAATGTGGGCCCTGCCCTCAGGAACATGAAATCCAGTAGCACTACACTGAGTTCCCTGACCTGGTAGGAAGCCCTCCCAGGACCTTGTACACGCCTAGATGTTGCCTTCACAGAGGTGGCTAAGGGGCATTTGGCCTTGCCCTAGTTTTTACAAGTCCCCTGGGTGTTAACTCCTACTTTCTTTTATTTACAGGTTCTCCAGTCTTACACATTCTCTCTTATTCTTAAAAATGTCCAATCTAATGATGATTCTATGTTAGAGCTGTAGGGCCAGGAAGCCTTGCTGTGGGGAAATCATGATCTAGTAGGTGGAGCATGAGAGAGAGAGGAGACTCAGGTCCAGAGGGGCTACTGAAATCTGGGCGAGTCCCTTCCCAGAATTCCTAGTGCAGCTGTCCTTCTCCATGTCCCACTGAGCTGCCTTCCTTCTTGTCTCTCCTTCCCAAAGAGAGGCAACCATGCCACTCTGGGCAGTGGGCAAGGGCTGCTGGAACTGAGATTTGTATTTTTCTCTTTGTATCGGAATCCTTCCTTTGCAGTTGCTGACATGCAGTTTTGTGTGAGATCATCCATGTCATCCATCATCTGCAGGACACCCAGAAATTCCTTCTCCTACCTCCTTCACCCTCGCACATGCATCTTCAGTCCCCATCTGATTTCCTCTAGTTGATCTGTTGCTCTTGGCTCTGAATAAATATCTTTAAAGGGTACAGGAATCCATTTGGAAGGCCTTCGGAGAAGAGTGAGCATGGAATTTATTATCCAAAGTGGGACACTTGAGAGTGAAAGGGCAAGCTGACGATAATGATACCAGCACAAAAGCATAAACGATCAGGCTTCTTAAGAGCTTCATCCCTTTGATCCAGTGACTTTGTTTCTAGGAATCTTTTATGGAGTATCTACCATGAGCCAGGCACCATTGCAGGTGCTAAGGATATCAAAACACATCAAAAGAGAGCACACAGTTAAGTGGAGCAGACAGGCAAGTAAAAGGCTGTTTGTAAAAGAACGCAGTAAGTGCTGAGAAGTCTTTCTCGGAGACATGATGGATGAGCAGGGTCAGACAGTCAAATGGTAGTTAGCCAGGGAAGGAAAGGGAGAAACAAACTTCCTGGCGTAGGCAGTGGTCAGGGGAGTCCTAGCAGGGGTGAGAGCGCACATGGCGTGTTTGGAGAACCCAGGTCCCTCGCGGAGGCTGGTGTGCACAGGGAGAGGAGGGCTGGCAAGAGATGAGGCTGGCGAGAGAGGTGCCCAGGAACCAGACAATGAAGGGCAGACGATGCTGAGGAATTTTAGCTTGATCTTGGAGGTTATAGAGAAGAACAGATATTTCTCCAGCTGAGGAATGACCCAATTCCATTCCAGTGTGGGGAAGAAATGATAGGGAAGGCTGGGAGAGGGCAAAGTAAGGTCTCAGAAGCCATTTAAGAGTCTATTGAAGTCATCCAGGCAAGAGAAGCAGCATGGGCTATAGAGAAAAGGAGGGTGGATTTTGTGAAATAGGAGGAGGCAGAGTCAACTGGAATTATTAAAGATCCATTCGATGTTGGGGGCAGGGAAGAGAGGAAGAAAGCGGGCTCAAACATGATCTCTGCTGCTGCCTTTTCCCAAGAGAGAAAATCCGAGAGGCCGGAGGAGGAGCAGGGTTTGGGGGAGGTTGGTGACGTCAGCTTTGGGTCTATCACCCTTGAGATTCCTCTGCAGTTCAAGTGGAGATGTCTAGTGGGCCATGGATGTCTATGGGTTTGGAGTGCAGGACGGAGGCCTGTGCCTAGAGGTGTGAGTGTGGACATATCCACACATCAGCAGGGGGGATGAGATTGCACAGTGACATCCTCAGGTGAGAAGGGAAAGCAGAATGTCAGAGGGAATATGGAAAGAGTGCGAGGGAAGTGCTGGTGGGGGCAGGAGGAAGACCAGGAGAGCTGCCGGCCGGAGGAGGGATCAGTGTTTCCAGCGATTCAGAGAGCATGAGGGAGGAGTCGCTGTGGCACATCTGCCTGACTTTGAAATGAGGAATGGTATTCTAGGTGGGGCTGTTTCTGTAGGGCCCTGGTGCAGGTGGTGATGATGGCTGTAGGGAATGCTGCTCTCTGGGACAGGGCACGTGGCTGGGATCAGATAGTCATCGTTAGAGGACAACAGTTTTATTTTATTTCTCTAATGCTGGCAACATCGGAGCATTATCTACAGAGGCGCAAAAACCATTATCTGCAGGGGCAGGTTGAAAATATGTCTAGACCAGGCACAGTGGCTCACACCTGTAATCCCAGCACTTTGGGAGGCCAAGGCGGGAGGATTGCTCAAGCCCAGGAGTTTGAGACCAGCCTGTGCAACATAGCAAAACCCCATATCTGCAAAAAATATAAAAAGTAGCTGGACCTGGTGGCTACTTCAAAGTCCCAGCTACTTCGAAGGCTGAGGTGGGAGGATCCCCTGAGCCTGGGAGGCCAGGGCTGCAGTAAGCTGTGATTAGGTCCCTGCATTCTAGCCTGAGTGACAGAATGATACTCTGCCAAAAACAAAAAGGAAGAGAGAGAGAGAGGGAGGGAGGGAGGGAGGGAGGGA
>NW_022437026.1:6773713-6865807 GCF_009761245.1 Sapajus apella
AAGAAGGAAGGAAGGAAGGAAAGAGAGAGAGAGAAAGAAAGAAAGAAAGAAAGAAAGAAGGAAGGAAGGAAAGAGAGAGAAAGAAAGAAAGAAAGAAAAAGAAAGAAAGAAAGAAAAAGAAAGAAAGAAAGAAAGAAAGAAAGAAAGAAAGAAAGAAAGAAAGAGAATGAAAAGAAATAAAAGAAAAGAAGGAGGGAGGGAGGGAGGGAGGGAGGAGGAGGGAAGAGAGGAAAAGACAAGACATCTGGGATGGAGGCCCTGATGGAAGAAGGCTTCTAAGGAAATGGATGTGAGGCCCAGAGTGTCAGTTTAGGACCTGTTAGAGAGTGGGGATGATAAGGTGGGCCCTGCCACTCAGCAGAAACTCTCGTTTTACTCACAGTAATCGCACTTCCTGGTTGACTCAGACCAGTCCTACCGTGTGGCCATTACCTAAACAAAATTATTGCTAACGCCCCTTTTCACTTTGGAAAGTTTGGATGATAAAGTATCTGGTCACCTTAATAGTGTGCATCTAAGAGCCTTCCCGGCATAGGGAGTAGTCAGGGAGTCCTGGCAGAGGCGAGAGCGTACAACGGTGTGTTTGAAGATTCGTAGGTGGAGTTCGAGGCTGAGGGAGGTCCTCCCTGCAGGACTCTGTGCAGTAGGATGCAGGATTTTCTGCAGGAGGCGCCAAGAGGCTTGAGGAGATAGGAGCCTGTGTGAGGGGAGGGAAGACCTGTCATGGGAACAAGAGCAAATTGTTGATCTACAGTAAGGGCTGAGCAGACCCTGAGAGCATCAATCAACATCAGTCAATGCCAGTATAAAAAGAGTGTCCAGACCCTTCCATCTGACTACGGTCAGCAGGGATCCCTGCACCAGCAGCCACATGACTCACTTCGCATTGTGGTGAGGGTCACTCGTAGCTCTTACAGTGTTCATAGGCGGCGTTTCCCCCTCTTTAGCAGCCTGCATGTCTGCTAGGTGGATAGATGTATAAACTGATCTGAGGTTGGGGCTGCACAGGGCAGATGTCTCAAGAGGGTAAGGAAACGGCTGGAGTCCTGGACCATGAGAATAGCACACTCATAGTAAGCTTTGTACATGGAGATACTGTAGCATGCATTATGGGAGAAGAGGATTCCAAATAGGAAATGTGTAACAAGGGGCTGTCATCCAGTAAATTATGGCAAATTAATGTGGTGGAATATTATGTAGCCATCAAGATTTGCTTAGGTAGAATTGTAACATAACGGGAGAATGCCTAGACTGTAATAGTAAGTGAAATAAGAAAATTACAGAATGATGTATATTAAACGATCTCAACTATAACGCATAGAAAAACTGTTAATGTATTTTTTAAAGGCTGGGTACAAATATTTCATGATGATACCTGTGGGAGCTGATAGATGATATGTTTTCGTATTCAAAAACTTTTTAAATATGTTCTTTATATCATTTTTATAATGAGGAAAAATCATCTCTCTAAGAAATATTATTTAATGAAAAAAATCTTTTAAACATAAAAGAGGATCTATGTTATCACAGTTTAATTCGGCCTTCTCAGAAAACCTTTGTAGGGAGGTTTTATTCTCTAGTTTCCCCGCGGTGGGGGCAACATAAGCAGCATGGCCTAGTGTTTGAGAACATGGGTTTTGGCATCAGACATGCCTGGGTTTGAATCCCAGCTCTGCTACTAAGCTGAGCTATAGTATTGCCATGGTGTGATCTCAAGCAGGCTATCCTTATTTATGAAATAGAATAATGCACATCCCCGTCTCTTCTTTGTAATTCCAAAGCCCAAAAAGCTCTGAAAACCCAGAATCATTTCTTAAAGTGACAGCAAATTCATTTGGCCATACAACCTAACCTGAATGAGCTAGTCTTCATTTCACTTACGTGAATATAATTGTGCAGTGGAAATATTAACATGTTTAATGGTTGGATGCTGCCCCAGATCTCACAGAGAGTATGAGGTAGTATGTAGGGTTCAGGTAAGTTGTGAACTGTAGAATCTGCCTCATAGGGTTATTGTAGAATGAAGTCAAGTTGTGATTGCAGGGTTCTGAGTGCTGTTCTTGGCAGACAGTAAGTCCTCACAAAATGAGTTTATCACTATTGATGCAATAATTATTGATGAGTTTTCACTGAGTACGGAGTGCATGATTTCTGCTTGCCTCTCTTCTTTCCATTCCTTTCTTTATTGGGATGTTTGAGAAGACTAAAGTATCATATATTATGAGAATTTAGGATGGCATTGTTTAGGACACGGGAGTGCAAAAATGGGAACTTCCAGCAGAGACATTCTCCTGCTTCTTTCCTTATTCCAGATTTCTCACTTTCTGGGGAATTAGCTGTAGGAGATAATGCACATTAACAAGACACCCAAATATTTGAAGGGTTCATGGAGAAGTAAGCCTTCTTCCTTTGGTGACTGCTTTGGTCTCAAAGCGTATGTGCTCATTATAAAATGGTAATGTATTTACACCATAGCTGCACTACATTGTAAGGTTCACTGTGCTTTAAGCTAAAACTAGCCCAATAGCAAATGTGTTTTTAATTGAAAAGTGGTTATTTACTGCTTTCCATAGGAATCCACAATAAGATTTTTTCATTGCAAACAATCCTTGTGTCTTTAAAATATAATTCAATTCACAAAATTGATTTGCATTCCACCTTTCTCAGAAGCCTAAACAGAGTGCAAATTGAGGTTCACATGGGAGACTACAGTTATTACTTCCCCCTGTTTCTTGGAAGCATCCATGCATTATAAATTCTGTTAGCGTGGCATCAGCCAACTACATTATTAACATCACCAGGAGGAATTAAAACGTACCATGTTATAGGATCAAAAGTTTCACATTCTGAATCAATGCCAGTATAAAAAGAATGTCCAGACCCTTCCAAATGACTGCAGTCGGCAGGGATCCCAGCCCCAGCAGCCACGTGACTCACTTCGCATTGTGGTGGAAGTCACTCGTAGCTCTTACAGGCTTGTGGCCCGACAGGCCCTCCCCATGGGGCAGCATTTGGCCTTTTCATCATCAGCTTAGAATCACAGATCCTCAGGTCTTGAAGGAACTTTTTGGAGTTCCTGCTCTTAAACCCAGTTTTAATCTGGTCATTTAGACTGCATGTCTAGAAACACCACAGCATTGTTAGTAGCAAACAAATGAATCTTCAAATAAGTGACTCTAACATGTCACACATTGGTCCAGTGGCAGAAGAGCTCGTCTGTTGCCTCTTAAGAGGGCTGTAATCTTTTTCTATTTCAGATCATCGGGTCCTCATTGGCCCCTACTGTATATGCCCAGCACAATGTCAGGGCACATGTCTGCACAATGTTGGGTTTCAACTGATCCTCGGTGTTAATCCGTTCATTAATGCCAAATTGCAGGGTTCCTTGCCAAGCCCGTCAGCATAATCGGAACTTCTGAAGTCAGATACCTCAATTACATTCATTCAGTTGTCTCATTAGCCCCACGCAGCATCCAAACTCATCATCAAACATGTTTTCCATCGTTACTGTTGTCATTTTCTTAATACCAGTACTGTTGAAAAGGATTGTTTTCAATACAATTTCCCGTAACTTGTTTGATCTCCAGAATACAATCCATTCCCAAACTAAATAAAGCCAAGATTTGGGGGCCAGAGGGAGGGGATAGTGGGTGAGGCTGATGAGGCTTCCCTCTGGTTAGAATTAGAGAGAAATGGATGCAGAGCTTGGGCCAATAATGGGCCCCACCATCTCCCTAGTGAAGAGGACATTTTGCAGCCAGAGGTGGTTCTGCTTTGGAAATGATCTACTTTGTGTAAACTGGTGCATCGCAGATGCTGTTAGAGTATCTAACAGATACTGATAAAGTGTGGTCTGCATTTTGTAGATACGAGGGCTCTCCCTTAGGTTTACAGCTGGATGAAGGAGCTCCCCTTACTTGGCGATCACAGGCATGCGGTGCACCCTGCTGGGCTAGGACTTTGATAATAGAGAAGGCTGTCTTTTAGAAAGACTGTAGGATCAGGAGTCAGGAAGCAGGGATTCTTCTGCTTGTAGTTTTATATCTACCAGTAACAACTTTCAGCCCATCCCTCACCTACTCTATGCCCTGGATGTCTTGGCTTTACAATAGCAATAGCCTCCCTTTAGAATTTTTCTAACTCCTTCTCTCCCCAAAAAGCTGGAGATAGTGGGATGTAAGTTTTAAATTTTAATCTTTGGCAGACAGTAGGTGCTCAATCTCTCATCCTTCCATCCTTCAAGATAGCTGATGGCCCAGCCAAGTATGTCCCAGACAGGTCTCTCCATGTCTTTTTGGAAAGCCTTGATGTCCTCAATCTGGCCCCTAGGGCCTCACGCTTTCCCACTTGCTCCTGCCTCCAGTGTTAGGCCGTGGGCTTGCCTCACTACCTGTTTCAAGGCAGCTTCTATTCGATGCCTGGAGCATCCCTGGAAGTCTGAGACCTTCAAGGATGCCTATGCTCTCAAGGAAGAGGAACTATAATCGGTTCTCAGGCTCCCTTGATCAGTTCAAAATCATCTTCAGCTCTTCCAGTGCAGCACCTCCAGAGCTATTGAATGCCACCTTCTTCTATCTTTTGAGAAACCCTTAAAACCTTGCGTGGGGTGGTGCTCTGCATGCTATTTTCCAGCATCAAATTCAGTCATCAAAAGATGCATCAAGAGGGCGGGCAGGGAGTGGCGCCTGGAGTGGGGGTCAAGCAAGAAAGGCTAGAATGTGTTTGCATCCGCAAAGGGAGCATTGGAAGTTAGGGTGGAAAAAAATCCCACCTCACCAGCCTTTATTTATCGCAGTGGGTAGCCTCGAGAGGAGGGGGAGCTGGGTGGGAAAGGAAGACAATAGACTGCTGTGTTGCCTTGCCGTAAAAGCTTGCTCTAAGCAAATAACGTGGCAGGCTCAGTCAGAGCCCTGCTCAATTAGCCCCAGTTCTTAGGAGGGTCTCCCTGCAGCTGTTGGCGGCGGGCGGGCTGCAGCAAAGGCAGGCGCACTGGGGCACTCCGGAGGCAAACCTGCAGGAATCTTGCATGGGATTGACCAGGGAGGGAGAGCAAAGGACCCTGCAGCCTGATCCCAGCCTCTGCTTCTTGAACAGAGGGCTACAGAGGGGGTTGGTGGGGCTACCCTGGGGAGAGGCTGTGTGGGGAGACCACGGAGTAGGTGACCAGAAAAGCTAGTGCAAACGTTTCATGCCGAGAGTGACCGACATATGGAACGTGTTATGCGGAAGGGTTACAGGCTGGAGGAGCTCCTAGAGTTTTTCAGGGGGTGGGGTGGGGGAGGGGGAAGGCTTCAGAAACTCAAGGAGGTTTCTAAACAAAAGGAATTTGAGAAGGGTTGGAGAAATAATGAGAAATGCAAACTTGACCCAGAGTTTCTCTTTCCGTCTCACGGCTTCTCCCTGCCTATCCTCGTATGTTTCCAGTTCACGGGGACCCAGGAAGGCCACTGGAGCCCTGTGCCTGACTCCACGTGCACCACACTGGGAGTGTGGGTGGCGGAGTAGGGGCACCCGCAGAGCTGGCTGCTCCTCTGGGCTGAAGGGGACCCAGAGATCAAGAGCCCCGCCTGGCTTTAGACCCCTGTGGACGGCAGCAGGCTGCTAGCGCCGGGATGGTCTCCAGATGATGTACTCTGGTTCCTGCCCTTGCTAGAGGAGCAATCTGATGCCGGCCGGGAGTGAAAAGCAGACCTGCCCAGGGACTAACAGTGACCAAAGGGGAGGCAGGGGGCAGATGCAGGCTCTTGATCCCTTCTGACGTTTGACTTCTCCCCT
This sequence comes from Sapajus apella, assembly GCF_009761245.1. NCBI lineage: Eukaryota > Metazoa > Chordata > Mammalia > Primates > Cebidae > Sapajus > Sapajus apella. The sequence goes on from NW_022437026.1 coordinate 6,779,489, forward strand.
TCTCAGCATCCCTCACCCAGCACCCCACGCACACATGCATATACACACACTCAGACACACACACCATGCACACATGCATATACACACACACCACACACTCACATACACACGGAGACACACACCACGCACACATGCATATACACACACACAGACACACACACCACACACACATGCATATACACACATGCAGACACACGCACCATGCACACATGCATATACACACACGCAGATACACACACCACACAGAATAACACCACACATATGCACATACACACACAGACACACACCACACACGCACATCCACACGCAGACACACACACCACACAGATTAATACCACACACGCACATATACATGCAGACACATGCACACCACACAAATTAACACCACACACACGTATACACACACAGACACACACACTACACAGATGCGCACAGAATAACACCACACACATGCAAACACACACATACAGACATACACATACTGCACGTGGAATAACACCACACACATGCACACACACATACAGACATACACATACCACACATGGAATAACACCACACACATGCACAGACACAGATATACATGCACCACACACAGAATAACACCAGACACACATGCACACACACAGACATACACCACACACAACACACAGACACACACACACAGAATAACGCCATACACATATGTACACCTGCAGAGACACACTCACACCTAGGCATATACACCACATGCATACAGAGACACACTCACACACACACATGCACATACACACAAGCACGTACATAGACTTCACACACATGAATACATATACACAACACACACAGACACACCCACAGTCTTACACAGACACCACACACACATGTCGATATGCATATAGCACACACACCCAGAGACACACAGACACACTCACAGGCATACATACATGCATATACATACCACACACAGACACATCTACAGTCATACATAGACACTACACACATAGAGACAACACACACCCACACACAGATACACATAGATGTGCACGCGCGCGCGCGCACACACACACACACACACACTGCCTGACTTGTTGCCCGACAGATGGGCACTGGCTTGTCACTTGTAGCCCTACTGCTTTAGCCTCTGTTGACCGGGCTGCTGGGCACTGCCACCCCTCTTGGGACAAGGTGCAGGTGGCCTTGTGTGACTGTGGCCTGTTCTGAGATCCTCTTCCTGAACCAGGAAGTGCTGTGTGACACTGAGTGCCCGTGCCTCGGTCTTTCCCATGGTGCTGGGACAGGGCCACCTGCTGCGTCTACAACACCTACATGTTCGCTTCCCTGGCAGTAGAAAGAAATGTAGGTTAGTGCAGGGAGGTCACCGGCTTTGGGGACAGTGGCAGGGTGGAGCGGTCTCTAATGTGAATGGAAGTGCACATGCCCTCTGGTTCTGCAGCAATGCTGGCTTCAGAGGGACCTTCTCTGCCACCTTTCCAGTTTTTCCGAACCAGGTAGAAGAGCATCACCCAGGGTCTTGGGCTCAGCCGAAACCCCCTATACTCAAAAGAGACCCCCTTTTCCATGTGTCCCCCCTTGCTCTCTCACTGTTTCTCTGTCTCCCTCACTCTCTGTGCCTCTCTCCTCTCTTCTCTCTCTCTGCTCCGTCTCTGCTCGTCTGTTTCTCGCTCTGTGTCGCTCTTCTTTCTCAAACTCTGACTCTGCCTCTCCTCCTGTCTCTGTATCTCTCTGTCTCTCACTCTGTCCTTCTCTGTGTGTTTTTTTCTGTTTCCGTCTCCCTGCATCTCTGTCTCTGTCTCTCTCAGTTCTGTGTCTCTGCCTCCCTCTCTTCCTGTCTCTGTATCTCTGTCTCAGTTTTTCTGTCTTTATGTCTCTGTCTCTCTGAGTCTCTGTATCTCTGTCTCTTTCTCTCCTTTCTCTCTTTGTTCTCTGTCCCTCCATCTCTGTCTCCTTCCCCCTCAGTCTCTCTCTGTCTCTTCTTTTCTCTGTCTCAGCCTCTCTCTGCCTCTGTCTCTGTATCTGTGTCTCTGTTTCCCTCTTTCTCAGTCTCTCTCTGTCTCTATCTCTCTCTCTGTCACTCAGCCACTTACCTGAAGTCTCCATGAGCATGGGGTGGCTTTGCCTCTCTGCTTGGCCACTTCGCAGTCAGACCCGTGGGGCCTGCAGACCCTCCACTGGCGCACACCTTCAGGAGACCCACGGCATCCGGGCACTCCCGTGTTCTTCGGGGTTCCAGCCCTGAGTAGCTGGTGAACAGCAGTAAGCATCCTCCAGGTCCACTGTAGATTTCTCATCCAGGCACCGAGCTGGGCCCTTCTGAGCAAACTTAATGGAATGTCCTTGGTGACATTACAAGATGCCCCCCGATCCCCTGTAGTCTATTACTGACAGACATTTAGGTTGATTCCCCGTCTTCGCTATTGTGAGTAGCACTGCAGCGAACATACGTGTGCATATGTGTCTTTATGAGGGAATGATGCATAGTCCTTTGGGTACGTGCCCAGTAATGGGATTGCTAGGTTGAATAGTATTTCTGTTCTTACATCTTCAAGGAATCACTTTGGTCTTTGAGGAATTGAATTTGCGTTTTCAAACGTCATAGAGAACAAGGTCTTGAGGATGTGGAGTAACAGGGAGACCAAGGAATGAAAAAGCCATCAGGTTGGAGGTGACGTCACCCAGAGTGATGGCAGGTTTATGGACAGACAGGAGAATGCTCTGATCCCTGGTGTCCATGAGGAAGGTGGATGCCAATAGATGGTGCTACGCAGACACTTGTGAAAGGGAGACAGGAGAGACTCTGCCTCCACAGGTTGCCTCTTGGGCTGAGCAGGGCTGCTGGGGCCCCCGGCCTCTCACACACAGCATCAGACATGCTGTGTTGATCAGGCTCACTAGGACCCCCGTGCCTCCCCCAGGAAGCCCTACTGGTAGGTAGGTTTCCCTCCATGTGTCTTAAATACGCTGACTGCTCTGTGTGTGGCTGTGGCTGAGCAGCGTAGGGCTGTTCATCTGGAGAGCTAGGCTTGGTTCCTGCTCTTGTCCTGGTTGATTGGTTGGTTTGGGGACAAGTCACTCTCCCCCCATAGCCTTTCCATTGTGCCACGCTCCTAATAGAGCTGGGTGCCAGTTCCTGGCACCCTGGCTTCACAGGGACACAGAGAAACAGAGAGGACCAGAAAATTAGGCTGATAATAATAATTTCTTTTCCATTTGGCCTGGAGAAGAAATGGCTCAGGGTTGGCACAGGATAATAGAAGCACAGGGTATCTCAGCTAGCAAGAACGTTTGAAATTCTTTAGTTCAAGAATTCTAAACCTAAAATCTGTGGGACACTAGGTTGATTTGTATAGACTCTTTGAATCACCTTGAAATTGTTTGCTATATTTTTCTTTATGGGCACATGTGTGGTGTTTTAGCAGAAGGGTTTCTTAGCTTTGGTCACATTGTAAAAGGGCTAACGATCCAAAAACAATTAACTCCCCAGCATCATGTTGTGTGATTCATAACCGAGGGGTCTCCGTAGATGGCACTAGGAAAGGTATGGGTCCTTTTATTCAGTTGTCACCATGACTGGGGTCACGATTGAGATTTACTAGGTGGGGGCCTGAGCTGCATATGTGCGAGATAAAACTGAACAATAAAAGACTGTCCTGTTCAAAATCCCAGTGACACCCCTATGGAGAAACGCTGCTCCAGAACTGAGCCCCCAAGATGCACAGGGGTTCTCCCGTAGCCACAAAGCTCATTAGTGGAAGAGTTGGTTTTTATTAACAAATCAAAACAGGGGATGTGCCAAGAGCTTACATTTTATTCTGTTTCTCATCAACAGCTACAAATATGCTGCAATCTGTGAAAACAAAAAAATCAGAAATCTGTCCTACCTTCAATGCTCCAGCCGTTTTTTAAAATGAATCTTTGGGTTCTTGGTTGTTTTTTTTACCATGAAATAAGAAAAAAGGAAAGGAATATTTTATATTTGGAGAAACTAAAGCATAAACACCAGATCCCACCAGCCCCCCATCACACAGATATGCTCTTCAGCTACTATGAATTGGTGAGGCAAGCCTTAGACTGGAAATGTCTCCTTGATGTTTCAGAGGATCTGTCTTGAAAGTCTCTTCCTCCACAAAGAAAGAAACAGTAATACACTAGTGTGCTGCTTGCTACCCAGTTCACTTCAATGAAGTGGCAGGTGCCTTAGACTTTGGAGTGAATTGGGAGGTATTCTGCAATATTAGCTAAGAGCTAGGGCTGTGGGATCACAGAGACAGGGGTTTGTTCCCTGGCTCTGCCTCTCAAGTGATGTGTAATCTTGAGAAAAATTACTTAATTCTTCTGAGCCTCAGTTTCCTCTGCTGAAAAGTGGGGGTTAATAATCATGTCCACGAGGATTAATTGAGATCATCCATGTGAAGTGTTCCGCACAGTCTAGCATATGGTGAGCCTCAATAAATGTGAGCTGTTATTACAAGCGATTATTATGACTTGTGTCTGTGATTAAAGACAGCCTGGGGTTCAGACTGTTTGTGCCAAAATTGCTTTCAGAGGACAAGCTCTGGGTTGGTTTTTCAGTCTTGCCCAGCTGCCCAGAAAGGGTCACTAGAGAGTTTGGGGTTGGAGTCATAGTGTTTATTAAGTGCCTACCACACACTCCAGTTTTGACGGGAGGTTGGTTTTCTTCCTGTGCTCACATCCCCACATCACTAGATGAGTGGGTGAGAAGAGACTCAGAAAAGCACCAGACACATGTTTCTTCTGCCTCAGTTTCCTAGTCTGTAAAAGTATTCAAGTGCACGATAGCAGCCACAGGGAACAGAGGGGAGATACACCTGGAAAAGAAGTCCCAGCTGTCAGTCTTCAGACACCATGGTTTTCTGGAGAAGGGATCCAGACCAGACCACCAATCGATACAGCCACAGACCACCAGTCAATATACCTCATCCTTGTGAAAGGTGGTTGGCTGTGTGGCAGCAGGGAGGCGTGAGGGGCCATATTTGACACAGGCCTGATGGCCAAGTCTAGAGGAGTAAGCCTACCACCTGACCACACTTTCTGTAGCCAAGTCCTCCAGGGGCCAAACCAGTATGGTTTGGGTGATCCCGGACTTGCTGCTATGCTTGATGCACATAAAAAAGGTTTGGCTGTTGCCAAGCCAGCTGTGGTGTTGGTTTGGAAGAGGCAATCAGAGTAAGGATTGAACGGAAGACATGCTTTGGGATTTCCCTTAGCCTCCAACCCCCCAGAGGAAGCCAGCTTCTTTATTCTGCCATTTTGAGACTCATGCTTATCTGGGTAAATAAAATAAATACTTCCATCATCATCATCATTAATTATAATTATTGAAAATCAATTGCTGAGCAGCCTCTACCTTGTAATGATATTACTACAGTTGTGTAGCGTTTTGCAGACAATGGATACCCTTGACCATAAACCCAACTCAAACATGCGGCATGAATTTAAAACAAAATCGTTGACTTGAGACAGCTATTCTCCGAGGCTGAAGTTATTCTTTAATACCAGCTGTACCTGCGGCTGTCTGTGTGGCTGAAGCAGCTTCCCCTTGTGTGTCATCATACTTAGAGAATGGAGTAACCCAGACACAGAAAATGATACCAAAATTGGAATGTTTCTGAACATTAAATGACTCAATCATTGGAAAATAGTTTATAATTTTTCAAAATTCAAAAATTTGAAAACAGCTTGACTAGAGCTCATCTTCGCTTCAAGCAGTTACGTGGGGGGGGGGGTGTGTGTGCACATGCGCGTGAGCACAGGCGCGCAAACCCATACATGCACACCTGTATGCATAGTGGTGGATAAGTGTGAATTACCAAAACAAATACTACTAAATGCAAGATAACACCATGATGGCCAGTAGCTGGATTGACTCAGATTTTCTCTGCGGATCCTTCCCGGTCCATCCTTCTGCCGTGAAATGGGAGTTTGTATTATGCAAAGGATAAAGTAAACCTGAGTTTCCTAGGCTTGTGTCAGCATACCAAGCCCCTTTAAGATCTCTCTTTGCCAAGATGCGGCTAAGCCAGAGGGCTGCTTGGCCTGGGGAATAACTGTCCTACCTTTCTCCAGGAGCGGCTGGCGCACACTGGTGTGACATGTGCCATGCCTTCCATCTTTCCCTCCTCTCCTCGAGGCCAGAGGAGGGTATGCTTTGAACAATGTGAAATTCTTCTTCTCCTAACAGCTGTGCAAAGGAAGCTCACCGCTTTCTACCTCCATCTCGATGCACTGAGCTTTCTTTTGGGATATAACCTCCTTGTCTATATCTTCCTAGTTCAAGGGTTCCTGTTCCTCACTTCCTGGCCTTCGGAAGGACCAGTTTCAGTACTTCCTTTCTGAGGGAGGCGAGTCAACCTTCTGAGGTTCTCTGTTTTATTTTATTTCATCCTAGAGTCTGCCTTTGCTGTTGACTGTGTGCCTTGTCTCACTTCTGCTGAGAAGCCAGCATCTCCTGAAAATTGAGGGCCTTGTCCTATTTCACATCTTGGACTGAGGATTGACTGTGTGTATCACTCAGTTTCAGAACCCTGAGTATTAAGTGCTAAGTTTTAAGGAGAGGAACAACAGTAGAATCAGGGATCTTCAAGAACAGGATAAGAATCTATTTCCCTGCCCCTTCTCTCACCTGGTTTGACACTACATAGATACAGACCTGCCCCGAGTTCAGGGGTTGTCCAGTGAGGCCTCACCAAATGCCAACAGAGAGAGCAGCGTTTTCTCCTCCAGATCGCTGATTGCTTCTGGTTTTCCATGACTTTAGAGCGTGCACGTCAGCCTGTTTTGGGGACCATCTCTGGTCTGCTTTCTGATCTTGGCTCTGTTCCTCAATTTATGTCTTTTTTGTGCTCCATAAGACAGGGAGTTTCATGATTGCCACCACTCGAGAGGTATGCTAAAGTGAATGAGGTGGAGAACACAGCTGGCAGGAAAGAAGGTGCCGTGGAAACCCACACAGCTTCACTCATGTGAGCTCATTTCTCATTTACTCCTTGTAGCAATTCCAAGTCACCCCCTCCCTTCATCCCTTTCCAAGCATTTCCCTGCCTTGTTGGTTTTGGATCCATCATTCCCCCGGTGAGTTAACCTACATGTTTTCATTTGAATCTAATCATGCTATTTCCAGGTTGCCAACCCCCACGGGTGCTTCAGCCTAATTGGTCTGTCCTCACTGGTGTCTGCAGCACCTTCCCTTTGAGCGTCATCTGTGCATTTTAATTAATCTGCCACTTTTTCCTCCCTCCTGCTTCCGGATCATTAATAAAGAGATTAAGCAAAACCAGACCAATCCCCAGCAGAGGCTCCACCAGGATCTCTCTCTCCCGGTTCCCAGCCTTGTCATGGGTCAGGACATCTTCATGCGGCCCCACTGACTAATTTGGAGGCCTCAAGACCTATGTTCAGAACAAAACCAGTGTGAATTAATTATGCAATTAAGATTTGGAGGACAAGCATAGCCAGTCTTTATATATGGCCTTAGTTTAATATTTTCACCACATTCCTTTCCCCTTTGTCATTCTACTTTAACTCTGTCACTTCCCCACCTCTCTCCCTTTCCACTCCCTGAGCAAGACATTAGGGTTACTGGCAGGATGTGTTCTTCTGAGTCTGTCGCATTAGTCAGAGACCATGTCATGGCAGAAGAAATTCTCCAAAGAATCAGGCCCTTCTGGACACAGCTGGCCAGTGTCCTCTTTGAACCCAGCCAGAGAATGCATTGGCCTCCAGAGGATATGGCTGTACCAGAAATAATGAAGTCTTTTGAATTTGCATATTAAAAATTTGGCAAATTAAAAACCGCTTTCACTTCTGCTCTCATGACTCCTCCCTGAGGAAAGCTAAAACAGAGCTTTTCTGCTTTCTTTATAAGTCGCCCAGATTTCCAGTGCTGGACTCAACCCCAGGATGTGAGATGGTGCACTGAGTATTCTGTCCACCACAGCAGGGCCTCTGCAGGCACAGGTGATCTACTCTGGAGAGCATCAGGCCCAGGAGGGACTAGGGTGGGGGAACTGGACTGTGTTTACTTTCATGAGGGATGCTTTCATAGGAAATATGGGGAGGAGGACATAGGAGTGATGGCCTCACATCTCTGCAAACTCTGCTTAGAGCTCAGGCTTCTTGGGGAAGGGCACAGCCTGCTGATGGCAGCCATCCTGGCTCCAGGCTTGGAGCTTGGGCTTCCCCTGGAAGTAAACTCTCTAGGATGTTTGAGAGCAGGGATAGACAGACAGGCAGCAGAGTGTCATCATTAATAACACGAGCTCTAGAGCCAGAGTGCAAATCCTAGCTCTGCTGCTTGTTAGCTAGTCATGGAACCCCTTTGTGCCTCAGTTTCCCCATCTGAATGGGAAATATAATAGTACCTACTTGAGGATGGTGGTTGCCAGGATTTAAGATTTTATGTAAGCCAGTACCTGGCACTTTGCATTTTTATTCTTGGTGATCTCACCCCTAAGCAGTCTAAAAATTCACTCCATACATGTGCAACAAGAGGGGTCTTTAGGTACATGGTCAGGAGGTGCTCCTGTGTAGGGAAGCTGGTCCTGGAGAGGTGAATTGGAATCTGAAGGCTGCAGCCCCATCGCTGCATGTGGCACAGCAGACGCAGGTTGCTGGGGGCTCAGATCCTGTGCCACTCTCTACCCCAGCTTCCTCTTCCATGTCAGCTGCTTCTCGAATACCCCCAAACCCTCTGTGGATGCTGTAAACTGAGCCAAAAAGGAGGAATCAGAAATTGCTCTCTTTTGAGTATTTTGAGGGATGGTGAAACCTTGTAGGAATGTTGCTCCAGGGACTGAGAAAACACCATATGTGGGAAAGCATTTCTAAGTGAGGAAAATCGCACATGCACGTCGGTCAGGCTCTTGGAAAACTCCGAGCAGGGGAAATGGGCACTGGGGAGAGTGTAGAAAGGGGGTTTACTGAGGTCTTTAACAGGTCTTTTTCTAATTATAGCCAAGAAGAGCCTGGGGACCATGGCCGACTTCAGAGCCAGGGCCTGTATTTTCTTTGGGAAAAGAAGGCAGAGTTGATTGGCTTCCAAAGCCAGGCTTGGCAAAGGCCCATACAGGCTCTCCAGCCAGCAAACAGTGCCTTGGGTAGGTCTCGATCGTAGCAGGCGCTCATTCAGTAAATAGACATCAAAACTCTGCAGTGTCTAGCCGTGTGCTGGGCATCAAGGATGTGTGGATGGAAAGGACATGGTCCCTGTCGTCAAAGAGGAGACACACCAACAGTAATAGCACAATATAACAATGGCTTAAATGGGACTCTCTGCAGATGGCAGTGACCGCTAGAGAAAGAGCAGAGACATCCCCCTAAGTAGAAAAGCTCACCGCTGTGCCTTGCCTGGGTCGAGCTGGCACTGCCTCGCTGTTTCCATTCCCCACTCCTGGGAACTGTCTCCCTGGGGACTCCCACCTAGATATGGAGTGAGAAATGAAGATACTAGTGACCAAAAAGTGGCCAGAGATCAGAATCCATCAATTCCTGCCCCCAGCATATTCAGAAATACCGCCTCTCCCTTGCCCGTGGTTGCTTTCGTCATTTGTCTGTTCCCTGGGCTTCTAGTTCATGATACTCTTTTCTTCTCCCACACCCAGTGTAAGTGGGCTGAGATCCGAGCACTTGGGCACCATGGCATTAGGGGAAAGCATTGCGGAGACCGTGTTGGTGCAGATTGCTGTGAGCCAGATGCAGAGGAGGGAGCTCCCAGACGCTGGGCCCCTCGCATGTGTGCATCAAGGGCAGATGTGCCCCATCTCCTGCCGCCACAGGCCATTCAGGTTCATGTTCTATAACATGTCTAGTGTGCTCACCCTGTGCCTGACACTATGCTAGGTGCTTCCACGTGGATTTCATTATTTACCCCTCACAATAATGTTGATGGTGCACGAGCCATGTGGTTTTTGTTGAGCCTGCAAACCAAACGTCCCCCATCACTCTCTGCCATTGTTTAGCTGTCTGATCTGAGACAGCTCACTTCACCACCACTGCAGGCCTCAGCTCCCTTATCTGTATAAATGAGGAGGTTGTCTAAGGTCTTTTCCAGCTGCAAACCTCTGTGTTTTGGGGTGTTCTGTTAGCAACAATCTTGGACTTGCTCTCTATGAAAAAAGCTAAAAGTGGATTATTGAAATGGAGTCCACAGGAAGCCTGCAGGGTTTTAAGACAGTCTTCTGAAGCATTTAGAAACACTCACTAGCCTGCGGATGACTTACTCCCACCACTTATTACAAAGTATCACGGCAAGTAAGAAAGAAATGGCCAGGCGCTGGGAGAGCAGGCTGGGTTGCAAGGAGACAGCAGGTGCTGCTGTTGGGATCTTGGCGGAGCATTGCAGAAAAGTCAGCTTTGGTACCAGGCACTGAAACACGGGTGAAATTTCAACAGCAGAGGCAGTGCACATGGATCGTGATTCGAGCAGCAGTGAGTAGTGAATGGGGTTGGAGCAAGGGGCCTGTGAGCCCAATCATCACACGACAGAAAAGGGAGGTGAGGGCCGGAGTTCAGGGAACACCTCTCACTTCCCTGAGGGTCTCTCCTTTTCTTTAAACTTCATTTAGGTTTTCCTCATCTATAAGATGAATAAGATTAAATGGTCTCTTTATATGCTTTGTCTACTTCTAACACACTTAGGTTCCATATTCCAGCTGTCACCCATAAAGACTCTTACTTTTCCCTCCTCAATCCATCAGCATCAGCCAGCATTCTCCCTCTCAGCTCGCCCTGGTCATTACCTCACTAATCTGTACCTTGACTCTTGTTTTACCTAGGACTTCGCCTCACTAACCATACTTCATTTATTTCCTTAAGAGTGGATACCCTGTGTATTCTTAGCTTACAGTGGCTCAGCTTTTGGGAGATTTAATACATTGTTTTTCAATAGGCTGTCAGTCCTAAATGATTTCTTTTTTGGGGGGAGGGGAGCGTAATCCTAGTTGCACATATGCCATATTTTTTGTACAGTTCAAGTTGCATTTTGCTGGGCCTGTAATATTGAAGGAAATGTCACTTGTATGCAGAATAGGAGGGAGATTCCTTATCCTGTGGGAACTATTTTCCTAGGATAATACAATTCCTTAGAGTCATCTCCAAGGGTGAGTGGCAAAGCTAGAATCCCTCTCTTGGCTTTGACCTTGAAGGAATCGGTTGTCCCAAAGACTAGTTCCCATGGAAAAAAGATAGCCTCCTTATCACAGTGGCAGGAGGAGGCAGTGTGAGCAGAGTGCCTCACCGTCGCTGGCCTCTCGGGACAAGCCAGCCAGCGGTATCTCAGACAAGCTGGGAAAGAGGCTCCCTGTGAGTCCTGGGAGCGAGTTAGCACTGGCAGGCTCAGACCTGGGTGTTGGTTTGCAGGACTGCTTTTCTGTTTCTTATGTCGGCTTTGTTTACCTCCTCTCTATCTTCCCCCTGGACTTAGTAAAGCCTTTCCAAAAGTACCAAAGGTGAACCAGGGGAAGAGTTTTTATTTTCCATGTTTAGACAGAACTTTAAAGAGGAAATGATGTACCCCCCTGGGAACCAGTGAGGTGGTAGCGATGGTAATTAAGGAGCGAATATCTCAAGGCGGTGGACGAATCAGGTACAAGTCAGGATCGCTAGCTCAGCAGCCCCTCTCCACCAGGAGCATCTCCTTCCAGTGCTAAGCCTTGGAAGATCTGGGCTTTGCTCTAGTGAGGGAGAGACTAGCAATGAAGGTGTCTCCAGATCACCACTGTAATTCCACCAGGACTCAGCAGAAGCCCAATGTGGAGCTTCTACTATGGCAACAGAATGAGGGCGCTGAGGGGTTGGAATGCCATTTAAACAAGGTAATAGTAGAATTGGAAGAAACATAACCACTAAAAGGAACATGTTGTAGCAGAAATGTTAGAAATCTAAAGGAGGAAAGTGAATCAACAGTGACTCTTCTATTCTGGGCAGGTCCAGTCCATTTATTTGAGGTGGTTATTCTGCATCTCTGTCTTCTGCAAGTAGTGCTGTGGCCGGGCTGTGTTTTGTGGAGAGGGTCCCCAGGGATGCCGCAGATCAATTGGTGATGCGTGTGCATCAGAGAGCTCAGCAGAGCATCCTGGAACGCAGGCCCTTTCGCAGAGTGGGTAGTGGCCCCACGTGTTCATTTCCAAAGGCAGGAGAACAGACCGCTCCAGCTGTGGCCTGGCCGAGGATGACCCCACCTATGACACCGTAATATGGGGGCAACTGAACCAGTCCTCAGTCTCAGTGCGTTCCAGGGGCTGCAGCTAGGGAGCAGTCGAACTCTTTCTTGAGACAATTACAAGGCCACCGCTGCTGCTGCTGCTGCTGAAGGGAAGTTACTCCATGGTTACAATTCTCAGGTTTGAAGTTTTCATGCTTTGCCAAGGTAGAGTGAATGATATGTCTTTACGGGCTCAGGGGATGTTTAAAGAAGTGGTAGGACATCATCCACCCACAAGCAGAGCCTGCAGGATAAAGCAGACCTCGGATGTAAATGCAATCCATGCAAAGAGCAGAGTCAGCAGACCTGGAGTGCATTCTGCAGTATTTCCCGGGGGTGGGGGAAAGAAATCGCCTCTTCAGAATGTCCAGAGGGGAGCTGCATTGCTCACCTGGGGGTACCCTCCCTCGTACCCTCACAGGGATACTCAGCCTCAGGTAGCTGGTGTCAGAATAACACAGACTCAGCTGCCACAGGCCTGCTCTTAACACCTGTGTTTCCTTTTCAGATCTTACAGGTGAACAAGGTGATGTCCATCTTGTTTTATGTGATATTCCTCGCTTATCTCCGTGGCATCCAAGGTAACAACATGGATCAAAGGAGTTTGCCGGAAGACTCGCTCAATTCCCTGATAATTAAGCTGATCCAAGCAGATATTTTGAAAAACAAGCTCTCCAAGCAGGTGGTGGACGTTAAGGAAAGTTACCAGGGCACCCTGCCGAAAGCAGAGGCCCCCCGAGAGCCAGAGCGGGGAGAGCCCACCAAGTCAGAATTCCAGCCAGTGATTGCAATGGACACCGAGCTGCTGCGGCAGCAGAGACGCTACAACTCACCACGGGTCCTGCTGAGCGAGAGCACCCCTTTGGAGCCCCCGCCCTTGTATCTCATGGAGGATTACGTGGGCAACCCCGTGGTGGCGAACAGAACATCACGGCGGAAACGGTACGCAGAGCATAAGAGTCACCGAGGGGAGTACTCGGTATGTGACAGTGAGAGTCTGTGGGTGACCGACAAGTCGTCGGCCATCGACATTCGGGGACACCAGGTCACGGTGCTGGGGGAGATCAAAACCGGCAACTCTCCCGTCAAACAATATTTTTATGAAACGCGATGTAAGGAAGCCAGGCCAGTCAAAAACGGTTGCAGGGGCATTGATGATAAACACTGGAACTCTCAGTGCAAAACGTCCCAAACCTATGTCCGTGCACTGACTTCAGAAAACAACAAACTCGTGGGCTGGCGGTGGATACGGATAGACACATCCTGTGTGTGTGCCTTGTCGAGGAAAATCGGAAGAACATGAATTGGCATCTCTCCCCGTATATAAATTATTACTTTAAATTATATGATATGCATGTAGCATATAAATGTTTATATTGTTTTTATATATTATAAGTTGACCTTTATTTATTAAACTTCAGCAACCCTACAGTATATAAGCTTTTTTTCTCAATAAAATCAGTGTGCTTGCCTTCCCTCAGGCCTCTCCCATCTGTTAAAACTTGTTTTGTGATCTGGCTCTCAGGAGTCACTCTGTAAAATCTGTGTACACCAGTATTTTGCATTCAGTATTGTCAAGGCCGTGACTGTCGTTTTAGTAAACTTGTTAAAATCAGATGATGTCAGAGTTGTGTGTAAACACAGTTACATCCCTCTTCTGGTACATTTAATGTTGGGTTAATTAATTAAAAGAACCGTTCTGGCCTCCACTGAAAATGATACCGTGTATCTCTGGCCAGAAAGTTCTATATCAAATTCTCTGCTGTTAGCTTAGAAAATTAGCATTATGATTTGCTCCAATGTTATGATCCTGGAACAATAACAACAACCCTGGCAATTTTAGTTTTGGAGGTTTCTTTGCAGCACATTTGTTGTTTTGGGGTTTGGGGTTGTTTAAGGGTGATTTTTTTTTTTTGGCTTTGGTTTTTGTTTTGTATTTTGCAAGTGGTTTTCATCTTAGGCACACAGGAATTTTTTTTTTTAACTATTTGTAACAGAATAATTGCATGATTACCCAGAAGCAAACTGAAAGGGATTGTGAATAATCTATACATACAGGGTAAATTTACCTGTGACTGACTCTCAGCCTGTGGCCACCCCTCCTCATCTGGCAGCTCCTTCGAGAAGTGTCAGCAGAGTTGGAAAGTGTTCGGGCTTTGGAGTCAGACACGGATTCACGTTCCAGCTCCTCCCCCTGTGAGCTTGTCCGGGTTTTAGAGACTCTCTGAGCCTGTGCTTCCTAGGGTCAGAGCCAAACGGGGGTCCTCGCCTATGTCCCAGGAATCCTGAAGAGTCAGTTTACAACCCTAAAGCTTTCCAGCATGGAGCAGGTGCTTAAGAATGCAAGTGCTTCACCCATTCCCTCCCATCCCCTCAAGATGTAAACTGCCCAAATGTGAGGGACCTTCTTGATGCCTTCTGAGTCCCAGCAGGAGTTCATGACAAGCAAGGGGTCCTGTGGTGATGGCCTCACCTGTCATGCCCAGGCAGGACTGAGGGGACACCAGGGATGTCCGTCCAGGAGTTTGTTGATGCCCATTTCCCACTGGGAAGCAGCTCATCCTCTTGGGGCTGGACATAAGGACGCTCCTCTTCCCTCTTGGTGGAGATACAGGGTATCTGCTAATCCAGCACTGTCCTGTTGCCCTGTCCCCTGCCCAACCTGGATTGCCCGGCCTTCATCAGGGCCACGTGTGCTCTTACCTCAAGCAGCCTATGCACCGGCATCTCCTTAGCACACACCTGTATGGAATGTGTCCTTTATGGAACATGAACTTTTGAAATAGACTCAGCAAATAGCAGTGGGCTTAGTTAGGAACATCGTCACGCTGCACTTGATCCTGGATGCCGAAAATATGGGGGCAGGAAATAAGGAATTGACCATGTACCCATCATGGGCCAGGCATGTTCAAACCTTGCCGCCATTAACTGTCACAAATCCTTTGAGGGAGCCAGCATCATCTCCAGTTTACAGGCAAGGAAACTGAGGCCAGTGGGTTCAACTTGCCCATGGTCATTTAGTAAGTAAGTGGCAGCGTGAAGATTGAAATCTGTGTGGCAACGATAGCACAGTCCTGACCCCTCGACACTGGTCTCTGCCTCTCCCACGTAGCAGCATCACATTTCAGAGTGGGTGTTACAGACAGGAAAAGCACAGCCTTCTGCATGAGAACTTTTGTCCTGTTGTTTTCACTGAGCCTTCATCAAGAACACATAACCCAGCGGATAGGACAAGGAGAGGCTTACGACTGGCCCAAGCCTAGTTATAAGGTGCTCATCATTTCAAAGTGACCATTTTTCTGGGTTTCTAGTAAGCCTTCCACCCCTAAAACAGCAGGCTGAGGGACACTGCAGCTGGGGGGCGTCTACAGAGCTTGAGTCCCAGTTGTTTAGCCTGTGCTGCAGAAGCAAGACAGGAACATAAAGAAGGAGTTTTATGGCTCTGGTTAACAGTGGATTCTGGAAAGTTGGAGAAACCTGTTGAGGAGTTGCCGCAAAGGCTACCACACCTGCCTATCATAGGGTCTTTCTTTCTATCCTCAGGCCTGCAGTTGAGGAGCCCTTAAGGTCCTCTTCTGGAACTTCTGAACGGTAGAGGGTGGTCTGGTTGATGAGGGAGATGGGCTTCAGTGACAGGGGCCTCAGACCCCAGCCTTGCCAGGCGCTGACCCAAAAGACTTGTAGGGCTGAGTCTTGAGCTCTGCCTGGAATGCAAGGAGTTTGCTAGCTTGTCCAGAGCAAGTCTGGAGGAGCATGCTTCTGGGCGGGTGCAGCTCTGAGGAGAAAAGACCTCGGGATGAGACAAATATTCCCAAAGGGAACTCTGGGCTGCCGGCCATCTGACGGCTCAGCCTCTCCAATTCAGAGGGGCAGGGTAATACAGCGTTACCCAGTTCCATCTCAGTAACTATTCAGATGCTGTCAGAGTCAGCCTGTTAGCTTTGGACCCAGGGCAGAGCCTTTTCGAGGTGGGTAGAAGGCCTATTTCTATCCAATGTAGACATTTGTCATTGGGCTTGGTTGAAGGTTAAACCCATCTCTGAGATAGGAGAGGCTTGGAGGGCTAGTATCTGGCTCCTGGGAAACTCCACTGTCTATCTTCCCTTATTGCTTAGTTTCTTGCAGGAGCTTCATTAAGCAGAGGTGTATTGCAATGTGACGAACTTGAGAGCACAGGAGAAAATGGTTTGTGGGCCAGCTTTATTGAGAATAGCTGCATGACCTTGAATAACTCCCTTGTCCCAACCGGGGCTTTCAGCATCATGAGATTCTATTGCAGAGAGGGGCGGAGTCCAGACAGATAATCTTCATTTCCTTAATGAATTCTGTGGTGAGAAGCTCTGTTCCCTACTGATGGGACTCCTTTCTGCCGCATGTGAGTCTCTCAAATTCTCCCCACTTACAGACTGTGACCTTGAGCTTGTTACTTGATCTCTCTGAGCCTTTGTCTACTTGTCTGTAAAGTGGGGACAGTGCCTACTTCATAAGATTGTTTGGCAATCTAATAAAATCATCCATTTCCTGGCACGTTAGAAGCCTCCTTCAGTGACGATGCTGACGACGACAATGATGATGATGATGAGCTTTTGCAGGGTTTGCAGGACCCCTCAGTCTGGAATTTTGGTGGGACTTTCCAAGCTCTGTGGTGGAGGATTAGTCATAACTAACATGCATTAATCATGGACCTTAAGGGAGGTCCACCTCCCTTAAGGATAGCATTTGTCCATTTCCTTTCTGCTGGTCTCTTCAACCAAACCGCTGGCCCGGTCTTAGTGACAAGGCCTTTAATCCACAGTTGACATACTAGGGAAGGTATTTCTAACCCTTCCAAGCAGTGAAACTTAATTTTTTTCCAGAAGTTCTGCCTGCGTGCTTCTCTGAAGCGTGCGTGTGCGAGTGTGCGTGTGCATGCGTGTATGCTTTGGTTCCTCCTTGTGAGTTACAGCACGGCTCTGCTCTTGAATTTCCCATCTCTCAGCCCCCGTCTCTCTCTCATATTCAACAATGCTTCCTCTAGGCTGGTGCTGGTGTTTTAGGGTTTGGTATTTCTGAGGACTTTTCTGTTGCTGTTTCCTTTCCTGTGTTGTGTATGAGCACGTGTGTGTTTATCTGTGCTTTACCGTTCATTTAGTCAATGTAAAAACCCTCCACTGAGGCTTGGAGAAGCCATCTGCATTTATTTTATCGCTTTTGAACATGTGTTCAGGCATGAAGGCTGTGTAGTCAGTTTATGGCTACCTGGAGATTTGTCTGGCTTCACCAGGAAGATGCACCCCCTGCCCAGGCTTCAAACACTGATGGTCCCGGGTGCACAAAGCCAATGCCAGTTCCCCAGCGAAGCCTGGCTTTGCCTCGCTGAGCTCCCGCTCTGCTCAGCTGCAACAGAGGCTCTGCCTCAGTGATGGTGCTCTGAAGCCTGGGGAAGCGGCCAACCGTCCACAACAAACACCCCACCCTCCACAACCCTGGCCCGAGGGCCTCACACAGGCTCTGTTCCACAACCAGGACCAGCCTCAATCCCTGAAGATGGATTCAACTGGAACCATCTCAAGCCTAACCTTCTTTCTCAAAGTCCCCACCCCCAAATCTAAGGAGACTCAAACTCCTTACACGCGCCCTGCTCACATTATAGTAGGCAAGTGGGCTTCTCAAAAAGCACACTTGTTTCACAGCAAGCTGAGGTGCAGACGCCTCTGTGCTGACACAGCCCCCTGGCTTTAGGTTCAGATGGAGATTGGCCCAGCTTGAATGAGCAGACCGCAAACAGGTTAGAAGCACTCTGAGGGACTATGGGTTTGTCTCCTACAGTCCTTGGCCTCTGTTTGGTTGCAGGGTATATGGCAGGCCAATGAAACAAGCACAGATGTGCCTGTTGTAGGGGCCAGGGATGGGAGGAGCAAGGAAGTGTGCAGAAGGCGAAAAGTCCAAGGAAGTCAAAAGCCTTTTCTGCTAGGAACCAGCTACCACCAATAAGTTGGGCTGGGCTGAATTGTTGCAGTTTAGTAATGACATTGCCAGGTAAATTATAGAAATCTATGTGGCAAGAAAACATAAGCATTTATTGGGAAATTGTGAAACATGGCCTAATGAGTTTGATGATTTTTATGAGACATATGAATGGGTGGGCATGCATGCGTGTGCATGGGCATGGCTGCTTTGATATCCTAACCACGGAGGCATTGCATTTTTTTAAGGAAAGGTAATGCCTGCAATAGAATGCTCCTGAACACAAGGTTAACCTCTACGAGATTGCACTGGTGGCCAGCTGGGGAGCATATGGAAAATGAACATTCTTGGGGCTTGAAAACAGGCTGATGGGTGGAGGATTTATAGACAGAAAAGGCATCCAGCAGTCTTCAAGCAGCCAAAACAGAAGGAGCTGGGTTTGTGGGCTCTCTGATTTGGTGGAAAAGCATTCAAAGCTGGTGCTGGGATTAGGGGTGGAGATGAGATCAGACCAAGGAATAAATAATAATAAGCATTCTTATTGGTGGCTGCTTCCTCCAAGTTAGACACTGTGTACACATCTCCATGGCTACATAGTGACAACCCTGGTAGTTTCAACCCTTGTGTGCAGTTGAAGACTCTGGGCTGAGGACTTCGGCTTGACATTGTACAGCTGGTAAGAGGAAATGCACAGATAGGAACCCAAGAGGTCTATATGGCTTGGCAGCACATGCTTTTAACTGTGTGAGTAAGACGGCAGTGGGGAGGATGCTAAGTGCTTCAGGGGGGCCTGATGGCTGAATTGCAAAGGGGTAAAGGGAGTGAGAAGAGTGGCATGCACTTGGCACATAGGGAGAAATAATAGGATCAGTGCAGCAGGGATGCCAACAATTGTCCACCTAAAGGAGACGTCAGACTCATCGGTAACTGGCTTACTACAGCAGACGTTTTCAGTAGGTTGGGGAGGAGGAGCGGGTCTGTTACCCCAAACCCTTCATTCCCCACCAATCAACTGAAGCATCACTGTGCTATGGGGAAGGTATAAGGATCAGCACATCTGGAATATCACTTGGGGCTTTTGAGATAGAAGAGACAGAAGACAGAAATTTCAAATTTGGACAAGATCTTTGAGATCCAGTCATCTATCCTTTCTTACAAGGCAGATTTCTACTTTTATTCATTGATACTTTTTAAACAACTGTCAAATCCCCACTAAGCACCATGCCTTCTTCTCAACTCTATGGGCTTGGCACATGAGAAGCCATCCCTCCTGGAGGAGCAATGAGTAGAAAAGACGGGGCCTTAAGGTATAGACGCTTAGACAACTCCCACAGCCTGTTGATAAGCACTTTCTCACCAGGCAGCTTGCTCTAATCTGAAACAGCTCTTACTATATGATAGAAAGCCCCTTCCCATGTTCAAGCCAAATCTACAGACAAAATAGCTATAACTAGGCTGTCAACCTAAGCTCCACTAACTAAATGCTCACCTGGGACAGTCAAGGAACGCCTCCTTGAGGAGGTGACCTCCCAGCTGCCTATTAATGGATAAGCAGAAATTTGGTAGGGAAAGAAAGAGAGAATATTCTAGACAGGAATAGGCTGGGGGAAAAGTGAAGAGTGGGGAAAGGGCCTAAGATATGCAGAGAAAAGTAAAAAAAAGGTTTGGGGGAATGAGGACTTTAGGACTGTGGAAAGGGGGAAGTTGAGACCAAGTAATTCAAGGGTGAGGGAACAGCTATGAAGTTGGATTTGATTGTCTGGGAGCTCCTAAATTGAGCTTGCCTGAGAATCACCTGGAGGGCTTGTTCAAACTGATTGCTGGGCCGCCTCACCTGAGTTTCTGATTCATTAGGTCTGGGGTGGGGCCAGACAATTTGCATTTCTAATAAGTCCCCAGGGATACTGCAGCTGCTACACACTTGGAGAATCACTGATTTATTAAGCAGTGAGGATTCAACAAGGGCTTTTCTGCATTTTTTAAGAAGACAATTTTGGTGGTAGTATAACTGATAGACGGACTGGGGACAGACTGATCAGATTGATCACAAGTGAAGGCCTAGACTAAAGAGGAGGCAATAGGAGTGGGGAGGTATATCGGATTAGAAAAGCATCTTTGAGATGCATTCAACGAGATTGGGTAACCAACTGGATGTGGAAAGCGAGAGGAAGGCATTAGGAAGATGACTATGGCACCTCCTGAGGCAGGACGGTTTTAAATCACATGCAAGAAGACAGCAAGACAGTGGACTGGAAGACGGGAACTATGGGTACTGGGTTCGAAGTTCTCAGAGGACATCAAAGTAATGGTATCCAATAGACGGTTGGTTATTAAGACAGAAGTATGCTTGAAATGATGAAAAAAAATTACCTCTTCTTCATTTGGAAATAATCCAGCGTGGATGAGCCTCTCCATGTACAGATGGTTCTGGTCTAAGCTCCGTGGAGGCCCAAATCATAAGCTCATCAGTGAATCAGGGTGTGGGAACCTGGACTCCCAATGGAGATCTATGGTTCTGGCGTCCATTTCTGAAGGGTTATGTGCTCACCTACTTGATCCCTTTGGAAGCTGGGAAAAGAAAAGGCATGAAAATTGTTGAGGAAAAAAAAATGGCCATTCTGAGGCTGGTGTCATCTGCGTCTTCATAAAAGTGTCACAGCATGGCCGTGGGCCTTAGCAGCCAGCTTCAGACACCACCGTCAGAGACATTTCAAGTTGTATTTTAAAGGAAAAAGCCAGCTACTGGGAAGCTGAGATCTAAAGATTCTTGTCAAAAAAAGAACTTATTGTGGTTCTATTTTCTGGGCTAGGACTTTTCTCAGTTGTTAACTTGACTCCTTGAAAGTCTCTTGGTCTGTTAGGAAAAAGGATTTCTCTTTCTTAAGAAAACTCTGAAAGTGGGCAAACACCTTTCTGCTGCAGAGCTTTTGGGCACGAGTTCCCTCTGCCTTGACTGCTCTTCTTTTCTGCTAGGCTCTCCTTATCTGATTCCCACCTGCTCAGCCTTCCTTTTTCTTGGGGCACCTTTTCTGAGGCCTCCTCCTGAGGAGGACCCTTCTTCACGATTTATGTGGTCCCATCACATAACACAACTGAAATTACAGCTGTGGGATCATTTGTGTCATTCTTGTTTGCTCTGTTGCCCCATTTGGCTGTCATCTACATGAGCCACTAAGTCATGCTGATTTTAGTCAGAACTTTATCCCAAATGCTGAGCACAATGCCTGTACCATCCGTAGGCACTCAATAATATTTGTTGGACAAATGAGTGAATGAATCCCCTTCATAAATGGGGATTACAACAGGAAGAGGACTTGGGTCAAGCCCCAGGGAGAATGGATGAGCGAGGAGGGAGGCTGGTTGCTGTTTACTTATTTAGACATCCGTGGGGAGTCAGGGCAGGCGAGCAGCTCAGTAGTGTACAATCACAATGTCTGTTCTAGTCTAAAGATTGGCGGCCCCATTATTCCAATGGCGAAAAGCTGGGGAAAGGACTCAAACGGAAAGAAAACTTTCAAGTGCAGTTAAGGGAAACAAAACACAAGGTCATGAACCAGGACTTTGCTTATAGTTCGATCGTGACGCTGAATAAATGTCTTAAAAAAAAAAAAAAAAGAACATGATGTCTTGATTCACTCAGCCACGCATTCACTCAACTAATTTGTATCGAAACCTACTATGCACCAGCCCTCTTCACAGGTATTGATTAGTACAACGACAAACATGGACAGACGCGCTCATGCCTTAATGGAGTTTACCTTGTAGAGGGTATGACAGGAAAAAAAAAAAGAATCAAGCAAATGTGTAGATTAAATGATTCAGGTGGTAACCGCCTAGAAGAAATACAATACAGTAAAAGGGTAGAGAACGAGTAAGGGGGTCGGGGGAGGGCGGTGCTGGTGTTGCATGTTGTATATTTTCATGGTTAAAATGCTTGCTCCTGTGAAATGTGAGGCATGAAATGTCAGTATGCCTAAGGGAAGTCAAACACATTTCCATAAACTCTGAGCAATTAATGGCTGTCATTAAAGCAGAGGATCTTTAGCCAAAAATCAAAAGCCAAGCTTTGGCAATAGTGCACACAGGGCCCAATCCACAAACTATTTCTTCTGTTCGTAAGCACTAAGTAACGCTTTTTATCGGAGACCTTAGACATCACACCACATTCTCCCCGTAACAGAGGCGGGCATCACGCATTACGCAGAGTTTTGCTTCTGTGTCTCCGGAGACTTTCCACCCTGTCAAACCTGTTTCACTCCAGAGGAACAAGAGGCAGTTACTCTGTCCTAAAGTCAGGGGTGGGCCCTCTGGTTCCCCTCCAGATGCTGAAAGGCCTGGGGGTTTGGGGGGCGGGGGGAGAAGGCAATGGGCAGGGCCACTCCCTCTGAATTCCAGTGCCTCTGGCTCTTGCTGGCAACTCCCCAACAAGGAGAGGTTGGGGAGGTTTGCCCAACCCAGGGCTGGGTTTCTGCCTCTGGCACCCCGAGGGAACTTTCTTTTAATCTTAGGCATGCATCAAGAAAACTACCCTTGGGACTTTTCTTGGGACTATAATTGAGTCATTTGCACTCTACAACCCTCCATCAGTTTTTCTTCTTTAAAAGAGGGTATAAAAACATTTCTAATTCAACAAAATGTATCCTGGGAGCTCACGCAGGCTACCTTAACAATGAATGAGTGGCAAGGATGAGAGCTTTGCGATTGTACAGAAGGGGAGTCAAGTTTTGGATGTGCTCTGAGAATTCCTCCAAAAGGCCACGAGAACCACCTCCAAACCCAACCTACTAAACCAGCTTGACTTCAGAGAGGTTAGGGAACCCAGCCAAGGTCACACAGCTTCCACGGGGGCAGAGCTGGAATGCGAACCAGATCTTCTGTCCTCCAGTCCAGAACTCCCTCTTCTCCTGGATTAAGAACATCATGTCTTGACTGAGCAGTCATTCATCCACTCAGCCACGCCTTCATTCAACTAATTTGTATCAAAACCTACTAGGCACCAGCCCTCTTCACAGGTATGGATTAGTACAATGACACACTGCCATACAAGACACCTTCTACCCAAAACTACAGGAGTGCATGATGTGAGGTGTTTAGACACCTCCCCCGGGCCAGCAGAAGGGTTCGTGCAAGTGTCCTGCAGACCTCCCCTGGCATCTGTTCTGCCAGCACGTGCCTCTGCATTCCCAGGGACTTCTCAGAAACCTGGATTTGTGCACATGGAAGGTTTAATTCATGGCTATCAGACCCTCAACCTCTGGAGGAGGTGGCATTGTTAATCCATGGAGTAAACATATTGTGATGTTTGTGACGCAGTGGCCAAAGTTAGGCAGACCTAGGTTTGAGCCCTAATCCCACCACTGATAATCATGTGACCTGGGGCAAGTTCCTGGGTTTCATTCCTTCTCAAGTTCACTATGAAATGGGGCTAATGAGAATATCTACCTCCAGGGGTGATAGCGACATTGTCTGTAGCTAGAACAAGTGGCCCGGGCACCAGCAGACCGTGGTAGGCTATAGCAGGTCCTGGGGCGCCTCCTCTGGCCCTTCAGTGACAGCTGGATCATAAGGAATTCCAGAGGTCTCCAGGGGAAGGGCCAGGGCAGCCAGGTAGCAGGAGATCACTTAAGGGTTCGGGATAGCAATGATCGCTAACTGGCCTACCTTCCAGCCGTTCTGCCTACCGCACTCAGGGGTTGTCAGGATGAAGGACAAACACATAAGGCCATTGGTATAATGCTTGGCATCTAGGAAGTGCTCATTAACATTGGCTTCCTCCCCCTGAGAGACAGGGCCTGTGCCTGAAGCCCCCAGAGGAGGAAATCCTATGGCCTGCTGGCCCCAATGTACAGCCATATGCAATACATTACTGCTCATGACACCTCCACTTCTAGGGAACTTTCTTGGCTTCTTGCCTAAATTTGTTATACTGTAGCCCAAGTCAGTTCTAGTGCTTTTGACTTTCAAGTCCAGGCTAAAGCTGGAACTTTTCTTAAATCCTTGCAAAAATACCCTCTGCTCCAAAAGTATGGTTCCCACTGGATGGGAAGGAGGTTGTGAAGCAGAGGACTATTGACCTCTTTGGGTTTCTTTTGCAACATCTCCCTTGCGTCCTCCTGGTGCTCTGGCAGATAGTGGCCTCAGCAGGGTGCAGGCCTGCCCTTACCACTGGGCAGCTTCACATGCTTTCCAATGTGTCCTTTCAGTTCAGCTTCCCATGGGCCCAGTCTGTGCCAGCCCCTGGTGAAGACTAGGTGAGCTGATTGCCACTGGACTCTTGTAATTTGCCGATAGCCACAGACCCCATCAGCCACTGCAGGATAACAAGAGCTGGGAGAAATGTCACGTAGACAAGCAGGAGCCTGGTGCCCAGCCAGTGCCAAGGATGTGCATCCTAGAACCTCAGTCCCACTGCATGACCTCACATCAGTCAGGCATCTCTGGGCTACACCCATTTCCTTCTTCCTGGGCACCAGCTCTGTGTCAGACCTTCTCACCCTTCCCCTTGGGCATACAGATTGCAGCCCAGTCTCCTGGAGAGAGAGACACAAATAGTTGTAATACAATCTGATTGGTGTTTTAATTGCTTTCATGAAGGTTTGCTATTAGGGCACAGATAAGGGATTCTTTGCTTCACCTAAGGAGGGCAGGGGAGGGGAAGTCTTCCTGGAGCTGATGATGTCTGCAAGGAAACCAGAGAAGGAAATTCCAGATACTGCAAAGTACAAGGGAGCTGACAAATATGCTTATATTGTTGGAACTTAAAGAGTGAAAACAGCAAGAGTCAGCACAGAAGCCCATGTGCCAGGCTAGAGAGCTTGGACTTAGTCCTGCAAAAGAGGGGAAGCCTGGGCCATGCAGGAGTGACACGGGAGAGTCGCCTTTCATGGACAAGTCACCATAGGCCCCAGTGACTTGTCTGTCAAGAGGGCTCTGAGCCTCCTCTCTCCACCCTCTGGTGTGCTGTATCATCTGCACTTGCTGCTTGCCTGTGACCACACCAATCCAGATCTGCTGAAGAAGAGGGAGAAGATATGGCAGCTCCAGTGCAAACCTCAGGGTCCTCTGTGACATCTCCTCTGGAGAATGGACATGTTCAAAGTCAGATGGCAGGGAAAGAGCTGGACAGGCACGCTGCTGCATTGAAAGGCAGGTCTGGAGAAGGTGGGGCAGCCTCATCACTCCTTTCCCTCTTCTGTGTGACACGCATCGCTCAGAGCCACCCTGAGCAATCACTCTTCCCCTTGCCCTGATGGAAGGACCAGATCTGGTCCCTGCCCTTTCTGGTCTCTTGCAGCTGGAAATCCAGATGCTGGATCTTGGTCCCAGGATAATTGAGCTGTACACACTGCTTCCTCTCCCTCTGATCCTGTCATGCTTCCTCCTGAACTTTTGACACCAACCCTGCTTCGTGTCAGTGTGACTGTCAACCCCCATGAAGTAAGTATCCTCGGGGTGGTTCTTGTGGCCTCACTCAGCCTCCAAGCCCCACAGGCCCTGTTCCAGGACAGCAACCATCATTGGCAACCACATGGCAATTTCTAGGGAGGCTGGTAAGGCAGAACAGGGCTGCTGGCCTTAGGAGCACAAGGTTCCTTGCTGCCCTCTGTGTGCCTTTGAGTTGCACACCTGGTGCTGCTGGAGGCAGGATCTCATCCATCCTGCAGGAGGCTCTGGCATAGCTGGCTTTTCTCTCTCCAGATCCGGCTTTTTAAAGGAGCTGAATGAGAACATTCCCACACAGGGATTTTCATCAAAGACTACTTTCATCAGGCCCCACACCAATGCTTTCAGCAGTTCCCCACTGTCTACATACAGTCCCGGCTTCCTGGGTGAGCATTTGGGGTCCTTGACAAAGTAGCCCTAAGCTCTTTTCTAGCTGTTTCTCCCTCACTGACGCCAAGAGCACCCCCACCCCTGCCTTTCTTCCTATTTCCCACACCTGACTCACAATTCCTCACTTCCAAGCCTCCGTGTGGGCTGTTCCCCATCCTCATGCCTCCAGGGATCCTTTTCCGACCACAATCTTTATCCCACAAAACCGCTTCTCCTTACTGTGACTCAAAAGTGATGCACACCTATCAAATCCTGAGTTTTGAATGAATGACTTTCCTCCCTTGACAGACAAGGATGCCGGACTTCAGGGAGAGTTGGTAACTTGCCCGAAGCCACAGTTGGGAAACAAGAGCTGACATTCAAATCCATGCACTCCAGCTTCAGTGCTCGACCCTCAGAGTACTCTCGCTCTCCATAAAGAGCACGTTTCCTTTTCCTCAGTAGAGGGAGAGAGCGCTGGATGACACGTGGGCAGTGCTGCCTGACTCTTGCCTGCATGTCTCCCCACACACTCTTCCTCTTCCTGCTCATCCTCCGTTTCTCTGAAGGGAAAGCAGCCTTCTAAGGCTAACTTGCGCTCTAACTGGAAGTTGGATCAATTCCTCCCTCAGGACCAGCTATATAATTTGCAGGGCCCAAAATGCAAATATAGGCAGAGGTTCCTCATTCATAAATGATGGAGAATTTCAAAATGGTGGCAGCAAACGTTAAACCCCAAGCTCAGGGTTCTTCTACACACAGCACCCAGCAGGGCCGCCCAGGTCCCACACCTATGAAGCGGATCCACTCCTTTCCGGGGCTTGCCCACCAGCACTCACCACCCCTGGTTTTCCTTGTGAAGTCCCAGGGTCAGCAGTGCCTGGCACACAGTAGGCCCCTAATAACATGTGTAGAATTGGAAAGATTTCTTGTAGGCAAGAGATTGTAACCTTCAGAATAGGTGATTTTAAGAACAAAAGAGATACCCATGTATCTAGCCCTAAATTTTCTGGTGCTTGAAACAAGCAGACAAAAACCATGGGCTCCTCTGTCTTAAAAAATACTAGATTGGATACTGTGATGGGCTGAAATCGCATCCCTCCAAAATCAATATGTTGGAACCCTCCCCAGACTACTCAGAATGTGACTGTATTTGGAGGCAGAGTCTTTAACGAAGTTATTAAAATGAGATTGTAAGAGCGGGCCCTAATCCAACATGATTCATGTCTTTATAATAAAAAAGAGGTTAGGACAGAGACAAACACAGAGAGACATCGATGTGGCGACACACGGAGAAGACGCCATCTGCAAGCCAAGGAGCCTAGCACGGAGCCTTCCCCGAAGACCCTTAGAAACCAGCCCTGCCAATGCCTTCATCTCAGACTGCAGCCTCCAGAACTGCAAGACAATAAATTCCTATTGTTGAAGCTCCCAGTCCACAAGGCTTTGTTAAGGCAGCCCCAGCAAACCAGCACAAATACCTAGAGATGAAATAAATCACAACCAGTTACAAACCTCAAAAGCTGATAGATACCATCGAAAAGTCTGGAAATAAGAAAGAATAACATGATATTCATAGCTGCCTTAACTTCCTGGCATACCTCTATCATATTTTACTTCCCATATTTTTGGCTGAATAATCTTCACATGTGACAATACTTTTATAATATTCTCTTCCACAGAGAGAATAGAAAGATAATTCAACTTCTTTTGTAACATGGTTGATCAGATTTTTTTCCGATGTGGAAAAGACTGAAGTTCACAACTTATCAGCAGTAACATCATGTACGTTTTGAGAATTGTTACCAAATTTGGAAAAACCTCTATCAAGTTTCTTTCATAGATTGCCTGACAAATGTCAGGACATTGTCATTATCTGTTAATGCAGTGATTAATCTTAAATGCTCTTTGAATTGCCAACACTCATTAACCAGTCAGCCACCAATGTCTGCACTGTAGCGTTACGCTATCCTGGTCAATGTTCAAATTTTATGTTGAGTCAGCAAAAGAAGGAAATCTTTTTTCCAATGTAAGCATATGATTCATTCCTTTCCTTTAATTGAATTATATTGTAATTCAAGAGCCTACTTATTACTTCCATTGGAAATGTATCATAACAATTGAAAACGTACGTCTTCCTCTTAATGAATTAATACTTTTAGTGTGACCTGAGATTTTTCGTTACAATTTGTTGCTTCACATGAGAATTAACCTTACTTCCACAGAACTGTTTAAACCACATAATAACCACGTGAATACATTGTTAGGATGCCTTGCAGCCTTTGGAAGGGCAGGGGTAAGTGAAGAATCCTGAGGCTGAAGCTCCATTAGCCTTGTGGTAAGCCTACCCTGGTCAAGGTTGGAGGTGGGGCTCAGAAGAACTGAACCAACAGATACTGCCAGCCATACACACACGTGTCCCAGCCAGCAACACCCACTCTTCAGACCCATGGTCTCGGGCTGCAGCAAAGTTCTGAGAATAAGGTGAAATTATGCACATTTTCTATGTTTGTATGTAGAGACAGAGGGAAACAACTTCCTCAACCCAAGATGAAGTTGTCGTTGGGCAACTAGCCATCTAGTTCATCAAAACAAGGCTTCCTGTGATTTTGTGTGTAAGGTGTTTTTGTTTTTGTTTTTGTTTTAAAAAATAAAACACGAAAAGCCAGGGGAAAGCGTGAACGCAGTCCCCCACACCACAAATTATGCAGTCGGGTTTCCCACATTTGGGAAATCGCAGGGGTCAGCACATCCGGAGTGCAACGGATAAGCCTCGCCCTGGGAAAACCACCTTCGTGATCATGGTATCTCCCCTGCCAGGTAAGCACAGGTGTTTTTGTTTGTCTTTTCAGCACTTCGGTTCTAAAGGGTTTCTTTTCTGTTATCTATTCCCCACAGAACCTCTGCATTCCGGGACGGAATGCCAGCTGACGCAATCCTTAGAAGTGGGTGAGAGGAATCCCACTGGGCCCCTAGCACAGCCTGGGGCCTTCATGGGCTTGGCAGTGGTTAAGAGAGTGGGCACCAGAACCAAAGAGCTGGGCTCTGACACTGACGCCCTCCTACCCTAGTCCCGGGACACGCTTACCCCTCCGTTCTTCCCATTCTTCATCAGCAAAACAGAAAAAGTGATGAGTAGCACATGGGGGTGGTGGATCGAGTCGTTGCAGTTCGGGTGCTTGCACAGGGCCTGGTGCTTCCTAACTGCTCACTACACGAAAGTGAACATGTTTAGTAAGGGTTTGATGCAGAGAACTGGAGGAAACTGGGAGGGGGAAAGGGCCCTGTCCTTATGCCAGGAACTCCTCCCTTCCCTTCTCCTCCAGGCCTCACTGGGAGCTGCACCCTCTGCTCCTCTGGCCTGGGGAGCAGCCATGTGTCTTGTGTCCTGTTTCCCATCAGAGAGGGTTTCCTCTGGCTCCAGTTCCTTCCTGGCTGAGTGTACAAGGAGGCTTTACCTGCCCCAAAGGTCAGCTAGCAAATACCTAGCGAGTATCTAGACAGACCCTGGCTGCAATTCCTAGGCCTTCCCTGCTAAATCTGGCAAAATCTGCCCTGGGGTGTGCCAAATGTCAACCACAAGAAGGACAGGTCACGCTCCTTCTTCTGAGAAGCCTCTCTAGATTTCACTGCCCTGCCTTAAACTCTGCCCATACCCTGTGTCTCCTCTAACCCTGGGCTCAGCTTGTCCAAAAGCTGCTCCCTACTACTATGGCTAGTGTGTTTCTCGAATTGTGAGCCAAAAGCAAATGTTCAAAAGCACAACCAGAGATTTATATGGCATAGGGGTGTATTTTCCCAGAAATCTAAAAAAAGATTGTAAAATCATAATTATACCCACATTTATGCATAATTTTTGCAATATACTAACCATATTTTGAACATATTCATTCATTTCCACTACAATTCAACATGCATTCACTCAACAGATGTTTGTTGAGCACCTTCTAGGCACCAGACAGCATTCCAGGTATTCAGAATATATCCCACACGGACTGCACAATCTAATGAGAGAAGGAGATGGATAATGAAAAGTTCACGTCGTCAATGTTAGGTGGTGGTAAGTGCTATGGGGAGGAAAAGAAGGGAGAAAAAAGCAGAGCTGAAGAGAGGAGATCCAGAATGCCGGTGGAGGGTGGAGCGCAGACTGCAATTTAAAACAAGAGGGCCGGGCGCGGTGGCTCACGCGGTGGCCTGTAATCCCAGCACTTTGGGAGGCCGAGGTGGGTGGATCACGAGGTCAAGAGATCGAGACCATCCTGGTCAACATGGTGAAACCCCGTCTCTACTAAAACTACAAAAAATCAGCTGAGCCTGGTGGCGCGTGCCTGTAATCCCAGCTACTCAGGAGGCTGAGGCAGGAGAATTGCCTGAACCCGGGAGGCGGAGGTTGCGGTGAGCCGAGATCGTGCCATTGCACTCCAGCCTGGGTAACAAGAGCGAAACTCCGTCTCAAAAAAAAACAAAAAAAACAACAAAAAAAAACGAGAGGCTCAGGGAAAGCCTCACTGATACACTAAGATTTGAGCAATGGCTTGGAAAGGAGGTGAGGGAGTGAGCCGTGTGGAAATCAAGGAAAGGGCATTCTGGGTACAGGGCCCTAAGGCGGGAATGTGCCTGGCATGCATTTGAACACAATCAGCTTAACTGTGGTGAGCATCTGATTGTGGCTTCTTTGGTCTTCCTTGGGCGTGCCTAAGGACTCCTATCTTTGTCTCATTTATATTAAGTTCATGAGATCTGTGCTTTCTACTCCAGCTTACCCCTCATCTTTATAAAACAGTAGGGACAAAATTAAATGAAATGTGCAAAATAACCGCACAAACTCTGTGCTGGAGACACCGGGTGCCTGGTGACGGGAACAGTCGGCTGGCACGCTGCGCCCCCACGTGGAAGCTTGCAAGGTTTGGCCCCCTAGGCATGGAAGTTCCAATCTGGCCCCTGGAAAGCAGTCCAGGGGTATCAGGCTTAGTGCCCAAATGTACATGCTGTGCAAAAGGGGGACTTATGAAGTCAAGGACTTTGTGCTGTGATAGAGAAGAGCCCGAGGGCAGGGGCGGCGGTGCAGTGCTGATGGGGATGTGGACCACACCCTGTCGCTTTCCTGCCTGAGCCAGTGAGGAACAAGAGAGCAGGCAGTTCACCCAGGCAGCTGTGTGCATGGGGCTGGGTGGTGGGGGTTCTGGGAGGGTGCTGTGCTGCAGGGCCCTTGACACAGATGTGCACTTGCATGCCCTTGGCAAAGGTGTTCTGCTCACTGGAGGTGTATGTCTTTCTCCTCCATGACTGTGTTCTGGGCAAGGACCTCCTGAGGCACCCATGCTGCAGTTCCCAGAGGGTTAAGGAGGGCTGCGGGACATGTGGGCGTCTGGGCTGGTGAGCCTGGGAATTGAGGAGGGGGTGTCTGCGAAGGGAAGCCAGCCCACCCCAGTCATAAATGCCATACTCTTAGGGACACGCAGGAGTATTTTATTGTTTCATTGAAAACTGAGCCCCCAGTGCAGCTGTTCTGCCCATGAATTCCAGGGGGCAGGGACGGTGCGGGCAGGAGAATGAGGGGTAGCCAGAGGGAAGTGGGGACAGGGCCCGCTTGTCAAGTCTATGAGATCTTGTTACTGGGGTTTGGGGGAAATTGGATGCGGTTCCAGGGTTCACATCTCTCGCCCCACACACCAGGGCGCTGGCTCCACTTAAGGCCATCGAGACGAAAGGGCCTGTGTGTTTATTCCCCTGTCAGCCCAGCAAATGGTTTCTAAGCCAACTCTGACAGTCTGTTTTCAAATAGGAAGAAGCTTTTTTTTTTTTAAACTCTTTGTTTGGAGAGCAAAACCTGCTATGTGTTAGAGGTGACAAGTGAGGCTGTGCTGCAGACAAGACTCCCTCCCGGGTTGGCCCAGGGGGGCTCTGGTACTAGCTGCTCCATCTGCCTAGAATGCACCTCCTCAGGTTACACCTGGCCATCGCCTCCCTGTCTTTCCACTTGCAACTTTAAGGGTCGCCTCTCCAAGGATGCCTTCTCTGACCACCACCGTAGTCACCCGGACACTCCATCACTGTCCTGCTGTAACCCCTTCCAGGCGGTTCTCTTCGCCTGATATTTTTGTGCCTGCTGCTGGATTAGCTCTGCTCATGAAAATGCAAAGTTCCTTGAGAACAGGGTCTGTGTCTGTTCTTTTGGCTGCACTGTTACCTGCACAGAGAAGACTGCCCAACCCAGAGGGTTCATTCAATACATGTATTTTATTAGTTTGAATAAATGAATGACGTTTAAGACCTGGCCTGTGCATTTTCTTTAATTAAGAGATAGAGGAAACACAGCATGATGAAGCAGAAGGGAGACTGGGGAGAAGGATCTGGACCAGAAATAAAAAGAAGAAAGAATTCCAGTTTTCCTTCCCTCAAGGACAACCTGCCCATAGACAAAGCGCCTTGAGACCAAAGCCCATGATGGCTGCTCGCAGGCAGCCTGGAGACACGGGAGTGGCCTCCCAACATCCCTGACCTTGGTTCTTGGTACCTTCGTAAATCATATCCCTAATCTGTCTGCTCCTGAAATCCCTTTCTTATTTTTAAAGTGCTTTCCTCCCACCTAATGAGTTTGACTTGCTCCTTTGCCTTTGGAAAGGGTTGTCATTTTACATTTTAAAAGTCAAAAAGAAACACACTTCCTATCCCTCTGGATTCTCCTGAAGCCAATGGTAGCTATGTGGCCTTGAGCGGGTCATTTCCCTTCTCTGGGGCTCAGTGTTCTGTAAAGGGAGGAGGAGATGGTGCTGGCTGTTGTCCAGGTCCACACCAGCTCCAAAAGGCTGTGAGCTTCTGATGCCCACCCCCCAGTGACACCCACAAAGGAACTGCCTGCCTCTCCCATGGGACAGCTTGTGGCCAAGCATTCCTGAGAAGGGCAGGAAAAAGGGGGCATCCTTCCTAGTGCCCAGGGCCCTGTCTGCTGGGGCCATCCTTCCCTTGGAAGATGCCACTACAATGCATTATGAGGACCTTAGATATCAAGAGAGGAAATGCAGGGTTGTTCCCCAGAGTAAACACACTACAAAAATGGCACAGTTATCCACTCCTGTGTCCTAGTCCTTTGCATTTTGAGTTCGCACTCCTCTCAGCAAGAGCTGGAGCCTATCCCCCAGCTCCTGACATTCGGATTGACTTTGTCACTGCTTTAGCCAAAAGAATGCACTAAAGGCATCAAGGTGTAGGTGTTGAGCCCAGATCTCAAGAGGCCTTGCACACCCTTCTCTGTCTCCTGAACCCCTGTAGCTGCCATGGAGGAATACTGGGGCTAGCCTGTGGGAAGATGAGACACATGGGCAGTGCCAGCCTCCCCAGCCAATGCCATTCTAGATTAACAGCAGCCAACTGAGCCCCAGACATGTGAATGAGTCTCAGCCAAGCCAGCCAAGATCAGCAGGCCTGGCTCAGATCAGCGGAAGAGTGCAGCTAACACACAGACTCTTGAGTCATGATCACCGATTGTCTCAGGATCGTTTGTTACACAGCAGGACCAGGGGCTAATTGACAATAGACCCCAGATCTACCCCCAAGACATCCCACATCTCCCTTAGTTTGCCCTCTTGAGCATCCTTGCACATGGTCTGCCCTTTCTGCCTCTGTACTGCCTAGTTTATTTCTTAAAAATACAACTTTCCTCCTGTAAGTTTAGCCCTATGTGTAGAAACACATAGGCAATCGCTTACATGAGAGAATTTTATTTTTCAGAATCTCTTAAAAACTCAATGCCATAAAGTATCAGTTACTTGGGCCAGCCATGGTATTTGAAACCATGCCCCAAAGGCTTGGTCTTTTGAATTACATCACACATGGTACACGTCCTGTAGAGGAGCGCACACACCACTTCCTGTCTCAGTGGCGTGATAGGTTCAGTGGAAATCATGTGCAGGAATGACCTTTATAGGGCTGGGAAGGAGCCTCTGTGGAGTGCAGACCTGACAGAGTGCTCCAGGAGAGGTCTCCGTGAGGCCACCAGAACTAAGCAGGGACAGGAAGCAGAGCCCCCAGGCATGCCCACACTCATAGTTTTGCTCTAAAGATTGAACCTGTTTTCTTGTGCAAGTACTTTACTTTTCTTTAATAAATTAACATTTATTACAAGTCTATTGTAAATCAAGCAGGCACCAGCTAAGCCCAGGAGTTGACAAAGATAAGTAATGAGTCCCTGCCCTGAGGAACTTGCCAGTTCATAATCCTAAAGGTGCAAAATACCACTACGAGCATATGCCAATAAATCATTAGATTCCAATTTAGTTCTTTCTTCTAAAAGCCAGCTGGTAAAACCAGATTAATTGATGATCGACAATTAGAAAAATCAATAAGGGTGATGTTTATATTACTTATGTGTTTTTAGTTCTCCAAGTTTTACTCGAATTGCATTTCTCTTTGCAAATACTACTAATACGCAAGCCAAACTTGATTTCTAGCCCTGTCCCCAACCCCATCGTCCCTGTCTTACCCACCTCTGAACACAATACACCTTCATCTACCTGGTTCTGTGCATATTTTATTCACGGAAAATCCTGTAGCTTTGCCCCAACAACATATACAGAATCCTGCCGATTCATACCACCTCCACCTCCACCAATCCCAGTGCAAGCTATCAGCACCTCTCACCTATACTTTTGCAAAAATATTGAGAAGTGGTTTTTGCTTCTGTCCTTCTCCCCCACCTTCTAGGCTAACCAGCAGACAGAAAGATCCTGTTCAAACATAAGTCAGATTAGGTTCACCCTTAGCTCACAAACCCTCCACGATCTTTCCATTACGCTTAAAATAAAAGACCCCAGATGACCTGGCCCTGACCACCTCTCTAACCCTGCTCTAGTCACATGGGTTGTACTGCTTTTCTTTATGTTCACCAGGCATTCCTATCTTAGGTGCCTGTTACCCTCCTGACCCAGATCTTTCCACAGACCAATTTTTATGGCATTCCAAGCTTTGCTCACATTTCACCTCTTTAGAAAGCACTTCCTTGACCACCAGAGCTAAAATAGCCACCATCACCACTACCCCACAATATCCTCCACTTTCTATCCCTTTGTCCTGCTCTGTTTTTCTGCCCTATCACTTCACACTTACCACTGCCCTATATTATACCATGGATTTGCTTATTGACATATTTGTTGCCACGATGAGGTCCCTCAAGGCAGGGGTCTTGGCTGTCTTGTGTGCTCCCATAGGTTAAGTATTTAAACAGTACCTTGCATCTATGTATAAATGTTTGTGGAATAAATGCCTAAGTGTTCGCATTTGTTCTGCTAATATTTGTAAATATCTTATTTTGTAAAATAACTAAGTGAATGAGCAAGTCTACCGTATAGCTCAAAGAACATCACTCTTGAAATTTAGGAAGCAAACACTGAATCACATTGCTTCTCTAAGAAACATAAAATGATTTGGACCACTCACTTCCCTTCTCTGAGCATTTGTTATTCCCTCTTCAGAATAAGTAAAACCATCCCTCTCCCCTCCCAACCTAAAAGTCAGATACTATAGTTACTTCCATTTTACCAATGAGACAACTGAGGCCCAGAAAAGGTCAAGTCAGTCTTTGCTGTCTCAGAAAGAGGGTTTAGGAGGTCAATTCTTCCCAGGAATTGAGGCCAGAGAAAATCACTTTGTGGATACGTTTTGAAGAAAAATCTCAGCAGGTTGTGTTCTCACTTTTTGTAACCGAGAAGAAAGTGCCCCTACGCTCAGCTGGGACCCCATCCCCTGGTAGGGCAGAGTGGGACTTCCATCTGTTCTGTGCACAGGCTCTGTTCACATGGGTCTCTGGTTTACTAGAAGAACTTTTAGCCTCCAGGAGCTCCAAGGCCTGCACTTCCCAGAGCCTTCTCATCACGCACAAATAAACAGTTGTTAATGTTTTCCTGGGCTTATGTGCTTGAGGTCATCACAGCTAGGATCTCTGAAATTGGCACAGGCCAGGGTGCAGACACCCAAGGCCTCCAGGCTGACAGCTGCGTGGAGTCATTTTCAATTAGAGAATAACTTGGAAGAGAAAAAAAATCCAGCATCAAAGCCTATCCTGAAGCCTGCCTGCCCAAGGCCTGAGGACTTCCAGGTGGAGCCAGGGCCCTGTCACTCTTCTGCTTGCAAGGAAAACAGCCCGTACTATGCCCTGCCGGCAAGTGGCAGGGGAGGCTTGTAGAATCCGGCCCCTGGGGCAGGCTCTGCTTCCAGACAGAAGAAGAAAGCACAGGTGCCTTGGTAGGCCAGCTCACTTGGGGAGAGAGGCTCACTTTCGGCAAGCGCGGGTTCCCCCAATGGAGGTCACAGCCAAGAGGAGTGAGCTAGAGATGTAGAATTCTACAGAATTGAAAGCACTGGCCTTGCTACATGCTGGCAGTGTGACCTTAAGGCATAGGCATGGTAGGGTGTCATAGCTTAGAGCCAGAAACAACAGGTACCGTTACCCAGCGCCGGGACTAGGGTGAGACAAGTGAGGCGCTTGCCTTGGGTATAAAATTTAAGGAAACTTCAAAAAACTCAGGAATCAGATAAATTATATTTTAAGGCAATATTTTTTTAAGTCAAAATTTATGTTAAAAAAATCCATAATGAAGAAAATATCAAAATTTTAAATAAAAACAGGCTCCAGCAATGCCGTGCCAAGCCATATTGGAGCCTGAGGCAAAAGGAGAAACTGTGCTTCCCTAGATATGTGTATTTGTGCATTTTTAATGGTTACTATTTTCCCAGAACATTAAATGAGTTTTTAAATATATTGAGAGGAAAGTGTATAAAACTCACAACATTATTTTAAATTTAAATATTGTATTTATATCAAAACCAGAATGCATTATAATTTTACTTTCCTGGCTTAAAACAGAAGCAAACTCATCAATACTATTTTCAAAACCTACTTACTTATGCCATTTTCAGTTGAAAGAATTTCTGTGTTTAAAAACTCCTACTGATCAACTGACTACCTTAAATACTTGTTAATTAACTTTAGCTCACTCAAACTTCTTTCCCTGATAACACTGTAACTAGTGCTGTTTAGAAAAAGGATTCTTGAGGCCGTGTCCAAGTTTAGATAAGATTACACTAAGCAAAATTCCTGAATCTGTTTTAGAGATTCAAATCTAATACTGATTTCATATTGTCAATTATTGGTATTATATGTTAGTTAAAATTATTTCGGATGAAATTTCAACAGGACTTAAATTATCAGAATATTTGGGAGCCCAATCAGTGACTGATTTTAGTAAGTAAGATCTATTCATTAAAATTTTTCTGCAGTTTTCTAACTTTTCTGCACTTAAAAATTCAAAATCTGAAGATATTTTATTTAATGCTCGCATGTCTATTTCATATGTGAAATTAAGACATTTAAAATTTTAATTTCTATTTGATCTGAGCTGGTTTCTTTGCAATCGATACTCTTAGCCATGAATCATATATTTCCAGTTTTTTTTTTTTTTTTTTACTTTTCTAAAATTTATTTCCAAATTCAGGAAGCATGTTTATATCTCATGCTAAAGTTTAACTTTCATCCAACATGTCTTTAAAGTTATTTATTCTCATTTGTTATAACTCACAACTCTCATTTGAAAAAAGTTGAGCAAAGTGATTTTGAAAGTGTTGTTGATGAATTTGCTTCCGTTAAAGTGAGGAAAATAAAGTTATAACACATTCAGTTTGGTATAAAATAAAATATCTAAGCTTAAAATAATGCTGGGAGTTTTGAGACATCTACTTCCCAGATTTTCGATATTTTTTCAACTAGTTCTGGGGGAAAAAGAAAAACAACAACCATTTTACAAACATGTACGCGGGGGCACTCAGTTTTCCTGGAGCCTCAGGCTCCAATATGACCCTGCAGCACACTGCCGGTCCCACCAGGAGAAGAAGGGTGTTTACCGGAATTGCAGACACTGCAGGGAGTGTGGAGGGGGCTCATTGGCAGGAGCTGAGACCTCTGCAGGGAGGGAAAAAGCTGGGGGACATCCTGACCTCACTCTCCTCCCTCCCTTGCATCTCCTGCTGGTGTTCTGCATGGGCTGGACCAACTGCATGCCAGCGGGCACGGGGGCCTGTTGGTGTGGTCCAAGTGGGTGAGCCGGCAGCACCGAGCAGGTGGAGAAGGGTGGAGAGTAGATCTGGAGCAGCAAATATAAACTCCACAGGACACTCTTGATCTCCGTGGATTGACTCAAAAACAGTAGATGGTGATAACTGCCTTGCAAAGTTTTCCTAGGAGGGAAATAGGGCAATATATGTAAATTGCCTCAAATGGTTTGGCATCTCCTGAATCAGGGCCTGTATTACAGCTGAACGACAGAAGTAAGCAAGCGCTGCTGGTGGGGAGGGAGAGTGAGCCGGGAGGTGGGACGGGACAGCTGACGTGGTGTCACTTGCTCCTCACTCAGCCCGAGGCCACATGGGGCCACCTGGGAAGGACCGAGACCAGCAGGACCAGCTCTGTTTTCAGAGAAACAGAGTGTTGGGATGCAAGAAACTTTAATTTCCTGAGCCAGCTTCCATTTCCTAAGAGTCTAATAGTGATAGAATGATGCCTGTCTTTCAGGATTTTCGGGGCTAAGAGAGATAATGTATGTTAAAGTATTTTGTAAACTATGAAACATGTCAATGTTGTACTTGGGGTAAGAGGGCTGGCCCCATTTCATCCTCAAAACAGAAAACCACGAAAGACCTGTGCGGACATATTGTCTTTTTTACTATGAAATCAGATGCAGAAAAAAAGTCCCTACTTTAGGAGGCCATGTGTATTGTCCTTGTTTGACAGACTATTAAATTTATGCAAGTAAGGAATTAAGAGATTCTGATACCAACTCTATCCCTGTTTCACTTGAGATGCTTTAAATCTGGGTGCTTCTTTTGTCTCTCAACTTTTCTGGATTAAAAACACGGACTATGATATTCAATAGAGCGCTTTGTACCTTGCAGAAGGTGAAGGGAGTCATCTTAACAGCTTAAGACTTTGGCGGCCTGAGTGACCTGGCCCCAGAGGAACATGCACTCCAGGGCAGAGTTCAGAGCTACACAAGAATGCAGACACATTTTAAAAGTTTCAAAAATTGGAATGGCACATGGAATTATTTTTCATGGCCTGTTCTCTTGGAGGCAAAATTAGCTGGAAAGATCTCATGCTTGGATCCCACTGGCAGAGCCCAGCACCAAGCCCCCTGGGCAGAATCAGAAGAAAGGTGAAACTGCATGGACACCCACCATTTACAGAGGGAAGATGGGACCTACAGTTGCTACATGATCTCAGAGCCCAGCCCTGGTGGCCTGTGCACACCTGTGCACAGGAATAATCTGACAAGCTGAGGGCAGATGCTTTGCAGGGCAACAGAAGTGGGATCACGGGGCAGGAAGGGGAGCCAGGGGACCTCTCTCTGGGTTCACCCAGTTCTGCTGTGCTTGACTCTGGCCATGTCAGCCGCCGCTCCCCATGGCCTCCATGCCTCACCTGGACGGTCAGGGGTTCAGACGAGCAAAGCAGTTCCACAGTCTGGGTGCTCTGGAGAATGACCTGGGAGTCTTTTAAAAATTCAGTTTCCTAGCCTTCTTATTCTGAAAATTCGGTCCGTAGACAAGGAGCGCAATCCAGGAATCTGCATTTTTCACAATCACCTGTAGTGATTTTGATGAGCCCAAGTGTTCTCTAGGGTCCTGCCAGCCTGGCACCGTGGCACCCTCTTGCTCCATGGGTGAAAGGTCTAGAGATAATAGATAATAGGCTGGAACAGCATTTCAGTGGAAGGGTGGGGAGGGAGGCAGGGCCCCTCAGGCACAGGGATGTGCAGCTAGCAGAGGGACAATGACGGGACCTTTTCTACCTATTCCCTGAGTCCTTGTTGGGTTTTATTGCCAACATCATCTGAGACAGCTATACTGTCTTGGCTGTGCCTGTACATCAGATACCATAATTTCTCACCTAACCCCAGTAAAATTCAACCTTCATTGACCAAAACAGGTTGTAATCATATGGACACTCAAAATGTTCTTCTGCACACTCTCAGTCTGCCAAGCATTCCACTGAAAACAACTTACAAGGTCCTTGTGTTTGGTTCTAGGTCCTTCCTCAAAGGATCTGCTTCATAGACAAGAAGGTGCTCCCAGGCGCTGTGTCTTCACATGAGTAGTGGTCTGTTTCCACGGGGAGACTGCAAGAGCTAGAGGGACAGGGGTGACAATGGAGAAGATGGAACAAAGTAACAGCACAGTGGGACAATGCAGAGGCCCAGGGGTGAGGTCTGGGTGTGGGGAGGACAGCTTGGCCCCCCTGGGCAAGTCAGGAGGCTGCAGTCCTAAAGGGGATGGGACTGAGGCTGCAGAGACTGGCCCTAGAGAGGCATTAGGAGGCCAGAGGTGCACATCAGTGGGGCTCCGTCCTGAAGACAGGTCGGTGGACAGGGCTTCCAGGCAGCAGGCAGTGATAAGTGTCAATGCCCCAGCCCATGACTGGACACCAAGGTCTAGCCCCAGACATAAGTGCTGCTGTACCCTGGGCTCTAGGTCTGGGCTTTCTGGAGTGGGAGGTCAGTGAGAGGAGCTCCCCTTAGCCAGTCCTACCTCATGCGATGACTGTGCTGAGCTGCTTTGTCTTTTATGGCACTCTGAAGGGCTGTGTTTCCCACTGCATGGGGGAAGAACTGAGGGTGGAGAAGCTCCAGGATAGAGCAGAGTGGTGCTGGTGTTGAAAGCTGAGACGATGTAACTACAAAGCCTGTGCCCTTGGCTGGGAGGCTAATCAGAATCCAGGAGCGAGAGGCTGGGCAGAAACCAGGCCAGGGTGCATCCCCTGAGGCAGGCTGGAGGTGCTGATGGGAGGCGAGGACTCCACAGCAGTTATGAGTCTCCTCAGCCTTCCAGGCCTTGGGTGGTGATGGTTACACAGACAGGTAAACTGGGGCGAGGGACCAGAGCCAATGCGTGTTCTTGATCTCTCTCCAGTGGGATGTGCACTGCATCCCAGGCTTGGTGGGAAGATCTGGGTGCAGGAAATCGAGACAGTGGTGAGGTCAGCAGGGCAACACACGTGTCCAACCTCTCCCAACTACAGATGAGAAAATACCACCCAGGATCTGGCTGAGACCCCATCTGGCGTCAGTCCACATTAACCCAGTGTCTGCAGGGAAATTTTGCAGTAAAGACCTGCACAGTCTGGTACGATCCAAGGAATAAGGAGGCTGCTGGAAAAGCCATCACTTTGCTGAGCTGTTGATGTTGGTAAGAGTCGATCACAGTTTGAAAGGTGGAGAAGGCCATACCTGGCAAAAAGACAGATGGGAGGCCTCTCTGGCTGGGGCGAGAATGGTGTGTGGGATGGCTCGGGGTGGAGGTTAGCAAGCCTGCGCTGGAGCCCGGCCAACCGAGGTTCAAATCCCAGGCTGCCGCATGTCAAGTGCGGTGCTCATGGGTCCATCTATGACTTCTCTGAGTCCCCAGTTCCTTACCTGTAAAAATGGAAACAATAATACAGACATCTTAGGGTTGTTTTTTTTTTTTTTTTAGAAATAAGATAGATCACATGTGTAAGGCATTCAGCACAGTGCTTGGCTTGTGTAGCGCTCCCAAAGCGAAGCTGTAATTGGGTAATTGCTGATGGTGGTCAGATTCCAAGGTGAAAGGAGAAGAGGCACAGGGATGCTGTGGGGGAGTTGGGGAGAGGCCGCGGCACAGTCCAGGAGGACCATACACAACATCACAGAGGAGGCACGTGGGGGCTGCCTCACACTGAGCAGAGAGGGCAGAGCCAGGGCGTGCAGCTGGCTCACAGAGGTGGGCTTTCAAGTCCCAGAGGACTGGGCTGACCTCACGGCCTGGGCTGCGGTTGCTCCACACTGAGGACTTGGGATACCCACCTGCCTCAGATTCTTGGATGATCTCCAGAATGCCAGGCAGCCAGACATGAGGTCATGTATTTAATGTAGGGAGCCATGCAGCTGGGTGAGGGGAGGGGGCTACCAAGCAAGGGCTCTGCCTGCCCCAAATTGCTCCAGAGGTGCTGGGTGGGCCCCAGAGTGTTCAGAGGGGCTTGATCGGAGGCCCTCGAGCAAAGCATGCCTTAGGTGTCAGGTCAGAGGAAAGGGCCCAGCCTCTCTGCCCTCCCATCTCCAGCCTTGTTTCCTTCTCACAGGCCTGGGCCACGTGGCCCCACCTAAATGAAGCTCCTGAGCTGGGCGCATGTTGGTGCAGACACAACGGACGGGTCTGACGTGCACGTGTGAGAACATAGGCTGCTCCAGCGGCCTTGCAGTTATCCACCCAGCAGCTCAGGCAACGGAAACCCCCCAGGAAATAGCTTTGTGTGGGAAGGAGGGCTTGACCCCAACCCCAAACACAACCCCTAGGTTTGAGGAGAGAGGCAGGACCAGGGAAAGGCTGCTCCAGCAGATTGGGTTTTCGGACGAGGCAAACAGAGTCACCGCAACAAAAGGGCTTCTAACCTAGCCCTCTCTATTCACAAGTGGGGACATCGGCCCAGAGCGGGCAAGTAAGCAAACAGCATGAGGAGTCTGTGGTTGTGAAAGGTTGAGAAATAACCCCTCAAAAGATACCCACGTCCTAACACCTGGAACTTGCTAGCATTCCTTTATATGGGGGAAAACAGTAGTCTTTGCCAACATGAGCAAACAAAGGATCTTGTGATGGGAAGGTTATCCTGGGGGTATCCAGGTGGGCTGTGAATACAGTCACATGCATCCTTATAATCAGAAGGCAAAGAGAGATCGGAAAACGCACAGAGGAGGCCCCAATGTGAAGACAAGTAGAAAGAGCCTTGAGAACGCTGACCTTGAACATCAGAGTTGATGTGGACCTGGAAGGGCCACTCCCCTCCAGCCTCTGAGGGAGTGCAGGTCTGCCCACTCTTGTTGTTGGCCCGGTGAAACTGATTTCAGACTTCTGGCCCCCAGAACTGCGAGAGACTAAATTACTGTTGTTTTAAGCTGTAGTAATTTACAAGAGCAGCCACAGAAAACTAATACAGTGTTTCTTCCAGGCCCGGCCCAACCTTGAAACTGTGCCATCCTGTCATTACCCTGGACCCAGAAGAGGGAGGATGACAGGGGCAGAGAAGGTAGGGACTCCGTTTTCCATCACAAGCCCTGTCCACCAGCCCCGCTGAGGGATGGTGATGGAGAAGTCCCACTTGGAGGAAGTGGGACGGGCTGGTGGAGAAGCCGCAGGAAAGTCACGGCAAACGTGTGTTGATTCTATCCTGCGTGTGCAGCGAGTCAGCTGGCAAGCCCGGGGTGCAGGCAGGGCCCTAAACCCCAGCTTCCTGCTGCTAACTGGGCCTTTTATGCTGTCTAAACACAGTTTGGGGTATTTAAAGTTGATGTGGCTACTGTGCAGCACGTAGTATGTGGAGTGTCGCTGTCGCGTTCAGCATCTCTCTATGGCCCAAGGGGAAGCTCCTGGGACTGATTAGGAAAGAGCCCTTTGGGGAAGGCATTGTTGAAACTGTTTGTTTTTTTCTGACTGTTGGCTAAGATGGCCCTGGAGGGGTCCTGCTTCTGCTGACAGGGTAGGGTCCTGGGTCTGAGAACTGGCTTAGAACTCAAGGCAGCAGGCAGTATGCATTCCCACTCCCAAGAAAAAGGCAGGGTCAGTGAGCTTCAGAATACCTGAAAGAATGGTGATGTCA
Organism: Sapajus apella; assembly: GCF_009761245.1. Classification (NCBI taxonomy): domain Eukaryota; kingdom Metazoa; phylum Chordata; class Mammalia; order Primates; family Cebidae; genus Sapajus; species Sapajus apella. The sequence goes on from NW_022437026.1 coordinate 6,823,114, forward strand.
ATTCAGAAGATAGGAAATCAAACCCACCTCAGTGGCCCATCAGCTGCGTGGCCTTGGGCAGGGTGCTCAGCCTCCTGGAGGTGGGCACAGTGAGATGGAAAAGTGGATGTGAAAGGGCTTTTGTCAGCTGTGCAGGTCCCGACCGCCATGCGAGCCTGTGGGTTCTCCTCCACAGCTTCTACTCCACCCTGCTCAGGTCTGCCGCCGGAGAGGGTGAGAGATCTGGGACCGGAAGGTACTCGGGGCTGTCTCTCTCACGACTGACAAATCGCAGAACAAACGTCATCCTAGGGCACACACACACATTTTCAAGGAATTGTGGGTGGGATGGCCTTGTCCCTTGAGAGCTATCAGTCTAGCAGGGGACACTAAACACATATGCAGGAAATGATTTTATTAGAAAGCAACACCCTGAAAAGTGCCAAGTGACACAGCTCAGACTGAACAAGGAAATACTCGAGGCCCCCACAGCCGGAACACAGGAGCAGGCTAGACCAAAGCAGAGGACACCCACACTCTCCTGAAGTCTGACCCTGTGAACGTCAAGGCCTAGGGCCAGGCCTGTGTGTGAGCGGGAGAATGGGAGTCCGGTGTGGTGTCTGGGAAAAGACTTTCTTATCCAGCTTAGGGCAAAAAGTGGGAAGGGCAACTCTCTTCTAGTTACTAGGATGGAAAGGAAAAGGGACATTCTGGGTTGATGACACTGTGGTCCTCTGAGCAGTGGAGAGCCCAGCAGTAAAATACGGACAGTCATTCTGCTGGGAGGAACCAGCTGAACTTAGCACCGGGTAGGTTGGGTACAAGGGTCAGGCCTTGGCGGGGAGGAGCCAGGCTCCCCTGGAGCATATCTCTGGTGGGGCAGAGCCCAGCATTAGCTTTGGTCACTGTGGGCAGAGGCCTAGCCCCAGGTGTGTCTTTGATCAAGCCCAGGGTTCCGCCTTTTAGGGCTCACATAGCTAAGAGGAGCCCCAGCCTCACAGAAGCCACAGCAGCCAGACAGAAATCACGGGGCTGGCCCATATGGGCAGGCAGCTTCAGAGCCATGGCCTGCCATTCTTGGGGACAGGGTCATGGAACATTAAGGACAGAAGTTATGGTTAATCATACTCCTCAGATTGTGGTAAACTATGTTTGTGCAAAGGCTGCTACTGTTTCATTCTATTCATCTTTGTCCTCTCCATTTGGCATAAATCTTTGAATGGGAACATACTTTAAAAATTACATTTTAAATGGTGTGTGTGTGTGTGTGTGTGTGTGTGTGTGTGTGCGTGTGTGTCTGTTACAGAGAGAGAGCTACATAAATGACATTATGTTACGGACTTTTTTTTCCTTTTTTAAAAAAACTTAGCATTATTTTTAAAGATCTGCTTGTGATGCTGTATGACCTGTAAGTCTCGATTTTAACTGTGGCTGCCTGGTGTTCCATGGTTCACTCACCTCCTTCTGTCTTACCCACACCCCTGGGGATATGTACGTCGTCTGCACCCAACTTCTTGTTCGCATCCCCTGGTGACCAGGGCTTGGGTCCTCCGGTCATAGGATACTTAGTTGAGCTTGACTTTCCTAGGCTTGTCTTTAGGACACCTGCAGCAGTCTATATTCTGCCAGCAAGGCATGAAGCCTTGCTTCCCTGGTCCTTACCAACTGCCAACAATCTGACAGATGCAAAGTTTGGGTTGTTGTGAGAGTTACCAGTGTGGGTTCCAGTCTTCACTCCATCACTCAGCAGCTATGTGACCACATAAAGGCAGATAAGCCACACCTATGTGCCTCAGTGTTTGCATCTATAAAATGGTGAGATTAATATAATTACACATGGGGTAGTTGTGTGGATCTAATAAATTAATGAAAAGCGTGGTGTCCACAAGTGTTCAGTAATTACCACCACTACTAGTAGTACAGGTAGTACTTGGTATTGCTACTACTAACATTTATCAGTTTTAATGAGGTTTACCATCCCTTCCTATACTTGTTACCCATTTGGGTTTTCTCTATTGTGAATTGTCTAGTTATACGCTTTTCCCATTATTCCATTGGGTTGCCATGCTTTTGTTGCTTATTTGCAAGTGTTTGTTGAACGTTCTAGACACTAATATCTTGCTTATTTTTGGCTCTTGCAAACATCTCTCAATCTGTTACTGGTTTGTTAACTTCGACAGTGCTATCTTTTGTCGAGCAAAAATTCTGAAGTTAAGTCTGTCATTGTTTCATTTCTTTGTGCTTTGCATTTTTGGAGTGTTGCTTTGTAAGTCCCTTTCCAAGACAAAGTTACAAATACATTGTCTATTTCTGTTATTAATAATATGATTTTACTTTTCACATATAGATCACTATTAAAAGTTAACATTTATTTTTGGTTACCAAGGTATATAATTTTATTTTTCTCAATATAATTCCTTTTATCGTCATGATTTTGTAGTGATTAATATATGTGAATCAAAGTAAGGAACATATAATATGCATATAATTAGTTTTTTATCACTCTATTCTATTGCACTGGTCTCATCATCTATCACACTGATTTTGTTACCACATTACTATGGATCTGCAGAACTTTCTTATTTTTCCATTGAGTAGGCTGACCTGTCCTAATTGGTTTTTCTTTTACAAAATTTAATTAGCTATTTTTAGATCTATATTATTCGATACACATTTTGGAATAAATGTGTCGTGTTCCTTAAAACATTCATATGAGATTTAAATTGAAATTGCAATGAATTTATAGACTATGTTGGGGAGAGTTGGTATCTTTACGACGTCAGGTTGTACATTCATGAACAAAATGCATTTCTTCATTTATTTTAAGTCTTTTTACTTAATTGAATTTTAACACATCTACATGAGGATCTTAGACATCTTTTTTAAAAGGCGAATCCTAGTTCTTATTGCTATTTTAGTGTGTCTCACTTCTTTCTATGCATTTCTAATTAGATTTTTACAGAGATTATATAATACTACTGCTTTTTATTAACTGACCTTCTATCTGTAAGACTTGGTGAACTCCCTTGTTAGTGCCAGCAGGTTGACTGATGGTTCCGCTGGTTTCTCTGTGGTTGATTCCACCACCAGCCAGTGGTGTAGTTTTGGTCTCCTCTCTTTCTAGTGTCGTTTCTCATACTTTTTGTTGCTGTTTTATTGCACGGGCCAGTAATTTCAGTACATGTGAAAGAGTAGCAATGACAAGCATTCCTTATGCTGAGCCTCAGCTTAAACACAACCTGTCTAAATTTTCTCTCTTGGGAATGTTTATTGTAGAATTTTGGTATATATTCTTAATCAAGTAGAGATTTCTATTACTAGTTTTGGGGAGAACTATTACTATTTTTATGATTATTCTAAAAAGTTGTTGAAGTTTATTTAACGCTTTTTTTGTATTTACCAGAGATAATCATATCATTTTATTTCCTTTAGTCCATTAATTTTGTGAATTTTAGTATATATTCTTAATCAAATAAAGAGATTTTTATTACTAGTATTTGAGAGAACTGTTGTTGAAATTTATTTAATGCTTTTTCTGCATCTAGCAAAGATAATATTATTTTATTCCCTTTAGTGCATTAATTTTGTGAATTACTTTGAAATAACTTTTATATTGTTACTCTTTCCTGGAAATAATCCCTTTAATCATGATATTTAAAAATATGGGCCGGGCGCGGTGGCTCAAGCCTGTAATCCCAGCACTTTGGGAGGCCGAGGCGGGTGGATCACGAGGTCAAGAGATCGAGACCATCCTGGTCAACATGGTGAAACCCCGTCTCTACTACAAATACAAAAATTCAGCTGGGCATGGTGGCGTGTGCCTGTAATCCCAGCTACCCAGGAGGCTGAGGCAGGAGAATTGCCTGAACCCAGGAGACGGAGGTTGCGGTGAGCCGAGATCACGCCATTGCACTCCAGCCTGGGTAACAAGAGCGAAAACTCCGTCTCAAAAAAAAAATTGGGCAGCTTTCTCTCCTCTTTTTCCTGGGACAACTTGCATGAGGTAGATTATTTATATATTGTTTGGGGTTTAATAGCACTCTCTTCTACAAAATTTTCTGAGTTTGGTCTTTGTTGAAACGTGTGAATTTGGAGGACCATTTAGTCTTTCAATTTTTAAAATAAAAGGCTGGGCACGGTGGCTCATGCCTGTAATCTCAGCACTTTGGGAGGCCAAAGTGAGTGGGTTGCTTCAGTCTAGGAGTTCCAGACCAGCCTGGCAACATTGCAAAACCCCAACTCTACAAAAAACACAAAAAGTCAGCCATGTGTGGTGGCATGCATCTGCAGCCCCAACTACTCAAGAGACTGGGGCTGGAGGATCACCTTAGCCCAGGAGGTTGAGGCTGCGGTGAACTGTGATTGTGCCACTGCACCGCAGCCTGGGCAACAGAGTGAGACCCTGTTTCGATAATTTTTTTTAAATTATGACTTATTTATTTAACTTTTCTCCTGCCAGTTTTGCTTTATTTATCAGGATTTTGTTAATCATACCTAAGCTTTCAAATGTTTTTCTATAATAATCTATGATAGTCTTTTTATTGTTTTTAAAAACTGTGATGTCTTTTTTTTTCATTCATTTTGTATTTTTTCATTTGTATATTTTATTTTTTGTCTTAAAATTTGAATGACTTGACAGAGACTTATCAGAAATGGAAACTTCATAAAACCAACTTTGGGGCCGGGCGCGGTGGCCTGTAATCCCAGCACTTTGGGAGGCCGAGGCGGGTGGATCACGAGGTCAAGAGATCGAGACCATCCTGGTCAACATGGTGAAACCCCGTCTCTACTAAAACTACAAAAAATTAGCTGAGCATGGTGGTGCGTGCCTGTAATCCCAGCTACTGAGGAGGCTGAGGCAGGAGAATTGCCTGAACCCAGGAGGCGGAGGTTGCAGTGAGCCGAGATCGGGCCATTGCACTCCAGCCTGGGTAACAAGAGCGAAACTCAGTCTCAAAAAAAAAAAAAAAACCAACTTTGGGTTTTGTTTTTCCACTTTTGTCCTCATTTTTATTTTCTCCTTCTTTGTCATTTGGGTTCACTCAACCTTTCTTTTTCTAACTTCCCAAGCTGAAATCTTAGATCATTTGTTTTTGTTCCTTCTTGCTTAGTGATAAATACACTTAAAGCTATAAATTTCTCTCAAAGAAATGATTTTGTTGCATTCCATAAGTTTTGACGTAACAGTGCTTTTATTTTGTTCAATTCCAAGTATTTCATATTTTTCCCTATGATTTCCTCTTTAACCAAGTGTTATTTATTAGTATGGTTTTTAGTTTCCAGGCATATGGGATTTTCTTAAAGTTATCCTTTTGTTATCGACTTCTAATTTTATAGCATTATGGTCAGAGAGTATAGTCTATGAGGTGATGTTGGCTCTTTGGAATTTATTGAGTCTCCTTTGTCACCCAAGTTCAATGTTGACTTTTGTGAATGTTCCATGTTTTCTTTAAAAGAATATGCATTCTATATTTATTAGGTGTGAAATACATGTGTATTAGTTCAGGCTTACTAATTGTGTAATTCAAACCTACCATTTCTTTTCTTTTCTTTTTGTTGGTTTAATTGATTAGTTTCACAGAAGACAATGTTACATTTACCAACTATAATATATGATTTACCTGCTTATTCCTATAGTTATGGTGTTAGTCCATTTTCATACTGCTGTGAAGAAATGCTGGAGACTGGGTAATTTATAAAGAAAAAGAGGTTTAATGGGCTCACAGTTCCTCATGGCTGGGGAGGCATCCCAATCATAGCAGAAGGAGAAGGAGGAGCAAAGGCACATCTTACATGGTGGCAGGCAAGAGAGTGTGTGCAGGGGGATCTCCCCTTATAAAGCCATCAGGTCTCTTGAGACCTATTCACAATCATGAGGATAGCATGGAAAAAACCCACCCCCATGATTCAACTACCTGCCACAGGGTCCCTCCCACAACACATGGGGATTATGGGAGCTATAATTCAAGATGAGATTTGAGCGGGGACACAACGAAATCATGTAAGTTATGTCTCCGTTTTTAAATTTATATACTTCAAGGCTTTATTATTAGATACCTATATGTTAGGGGCCAGTGTATTGTCTGTAGTACCCGATACTATTTTACTGCTATACAGTAGCTTTCTTTGTTCCTTTTGATAATATTTACCTCAAAATCCATTTTGTCTGATAACACTGACACCCTTGCTATGTTTTTGGTACATATTCGCTTGATACATATTTTCCATACATTTTCATATATTGAGTATATACAAAGGTATTTCTAACATAATGAGGATATAAAAATAAAAAAGAAATACTTACAAAGCCACTACTAAGCTAAAGTAGTAGAACATTAGCTCCCTGTGTGCTTCTCCCTGATCCCATTGCTCTCCCTCAGCGTTTAAAGGTAACCTGAATTTTATCTATCATTTCTTCACTTTTCTTTATGCCTTTCACATATTCATATATTCCTACACAGTAAATCATTCTATTTTTCATGCTTTTGAACTCTGTATGGATGAAAAAATATCATATATATCTTTCTGTGACTTCCTTTTTGGTTAATATTATTTCAAATTTGCTTATGTTTATGTGAAATAGTAGTTCATTAATTTTCACTTCTATATAGTATTACATAATCACAATGTGATAAATATGTAATATATACATATAAAATAACTATCACAATTGATTTATCTGCTTTTCTATTGCTTTTTAGTTTTGATGTTTTGGTGGTGTTGTCTTTGCTATTTCAGCATTGATGCCATTAATATTTTTGTCTGTCTCTACTAATGTACATGTGCAAGAGTTCTTCTACCACAGTTGGGATTTATTGGATTAACTACAGCTTAGACTGTAATTGCTGGGTATGCAATTCCTCAAAGGTAAGAGCATCCTCAAAACACCATTTGAGTATCCCTTATCCTAAATTCCTGGGACCAAAAGCATTTTGGATTTTGGAATTTTTTTGTTTTGTTTTCAGAACATTTATATTATTACAGTTTTAGAATTGAGCATCCCAATCCTAAAATCTGAAATTCAAAATGCTCCAATGGATGTTTCCTTTGAGTGTCACGTCAGCACTCAGAAAGTTTCAGATTTTGGAACATTTTGAATTTTAGATTCTCAAATTAGGGGTGCTCAACCTATAGTATAAGTGTTACAATTTCTTATTCCCTATATTTTGACCTACCTTTCCTAAATTGTTTTTGTCTTTCTATCCTTCATTTTGGAAAAAGTTTTTGAGTCTGCCTTCTGAGTCACTAATTATCTCCTCAGCTGTCTAATTTACTGTTTTATCCATCCAATGAATTTTAATTTTAATTGTTATATTTTTCAATTTCTAAAAGTTTTATTTGACTCACTTTTTAAATCTTGTTGGGACCTTTATAATCTTTGGTTTTGCTAATTTTTTAAAGTCCAATTTTCATTTCTTTAAGCATAGCAAACTTTTCTTTCTATGCTTCATGTGATGATTCCAATATCTAAAGCATTTTCAGATGTGATTTTGATATTTTTTTTTCTGAGGCTGTAGTTTACTAAAGAGAGAAGCAGTAGTTTGCTGTGTGAGATTATTCCAAAGAAAAGAGCCTCTTTCTGGGATGGAATTCCAGGCTGGAGCGGAGAGTCGAATCCTGGGAACTAGGTTTGAGAAGAAGGTGAAAGGACCCCAGCTGGCCCTTTCTGTCCTTTTCTCCTTCTGTATCATATCTACATTGAAAAGCATAAAATGGGCAAGCCATTTATCTCTTAGACCACTGGGCCAGGCTCTCTGATCCTCTAAGACATAGGCATATTTTGGAGCCTCAGAATGCTCCCTGATTGACTCTTTACTGAAAAACTCAAAAATAAATGAAACTCACAGAGCCTAGGCTTCATCCTGTTTTCTATTTGCAGAGTCACATGTGGAAGAAGAATGTCATTTTCATGCTGGCGGTATCTTGCCAGTACTCTTAGAGTTCTGCTAGAGAATTATCACATTCCCCACCTCTGCTAGCCAGGTAGCAAAAAGAACCAGGGGTGGGAGATGTCTTAGGAAGAGCTAATTCTTCTTTCTTTTTCTTTCTTTATTTATTTAATATTTTACTTTAGGTGCATACTACACCTGGCATTTCTCTCCATGTTATCCCTCCCCACCCTCCCCACCCCCTGCTGTGTCTCCCCTACCCCACCCCAACTGCCCCCAGCATGTGATGCTCCCCTCCCTGTGTCCATGTGTTCTCGTTGTTCAACACCTACCTATGAGTCAGAACACGTGACGTTTGGCTTTCTGTTCTTGTGTCAGTTTGCTGAGAATGATGGTTTCCAGATTCACCCAAGTCCCTACAAAGGACATGAACTCGTCATTTTTCATGGCTGCGTAGTATTCTATGGTGTATATGTACCACATTTTCTTTGTCCAGTCTATCATTGATGGGCATTTGGGTTGGTTCCAGGTCTTTGCTGTTATACACAGGGCTGCAATGAACATACGTGTGCATGTGTCTTAATAGTAGAATGATTTATAGTTCTTTGGGTAGACACCTAGTAATGGGATTGCGAGGTCAAATGGAATTTCTCTTTCTAGATCCTTGAGAAATCACCACACTGTCTTTCACAATGGTTGAACTAATTTACACTTCTAAATGGGAACTGTAAGCAAAGCTTGTTTAACGCCTGTCCAACAGTCATTTCTCCTTTGACGCTCCTAAAAGAACCTGACATTGTTCAGCTATCCACGTTCAGAGGGCTTATTCTTCAGGAGAGACCATGATATTTTCTTCATTCTTGACAAGAGATACCAGATTCTTCGTTTGGACATTGTTGTGTCTGGAGAGGATGCCTGGAAGGACTGCAGCCAACTTCTGAGCACAAGAGGAATCAGCCTAAAGAAGCAGCCAGACAGTGGAAGAGATCAGAGCCAGGAGAATAACAAGGAGAGAGACCGGGGTCCCCACAAACTAAGCTGACTCTGCCTGCAGCTTCCCAGGTCAGAAAATAAATCCCCTTATTGTTTAAAACTCCTGAGTCAGGATTTTTGTGTGATTTGTAACCAAAATATCCTAACTGATTTAGAGGTAGGCGAGAACAGTTTAAAATCAGAGCCATAGAATTGAAGAGAACTAAGAGGCTGGTTATTGCCCCACAGACTTTACACATCAGGAAACTGAGACTGGGTCCATTGCTAATTCCTCTCACCACAGTTACTACTGGATTTGACCATATGACTGGTTTGGCCCACGGAAAGCTTTGTAAACATTTGGCCACTGTCAGCTGAAGTGATATATGCTGCCGCTGAGCAGGAACTGGAAGAACCAGTGTGTGCTTTCAGAACTGCCTTTTATCCTCTTCTATAAGAAAGAGATGATTCCATTAACCTGGCTCAGAAGTGAAGACAGACATAGAGGAGAATGGCAACCTTCCTATACTGTGAATGACGGGCATCATGGGTAAGAAATAAACCTTCATAAATATAAGATACTGAGATTTTGGGGAGAGACAGTTGTTACTGAAGCAAAATCCAGTGAAAGCTGATCTATACGTTAAAGTTAATTAATAGGTCAATGAATTATGTTTTCTTGAACTAGCCTGAATTGGATTCTGTTAATTCAGCTACAAAGCTGTCATTAACATACTCTCTTATGTTGTTCTCTTTTCATTTGTTTATGTTTCACATTTCCCTTCAGAGTCTGAGCAGAGACATCATGTTGCTCATCATTGTATCTCCAGGGCCAAGAATGGTGTGAGCTCCTTATATGTCTGTGTTTTTATCACTTGTTCCCTGCCTGTACAGTGAAGCCATTAGAGATGGAGGCAGGTGAGGGATCTTTCTGCTCTTCTGCAACTCCATATCACAGGTATTCATGATCAGCTCTGGACATCATTCCACTCTGCCATTTTTGTCTCTTATGTCCACTGATCCAACCCATCTGATTGAAATGACAATACAAACAAACAAAAAACAGCCAAGGTGGCTTCTCAAGTGGCTTCAGATTGAGCAGTTCTGTCAGTGTGGTCGGGGAAGCAGGGATGGAGAGGGACAACCTGGAGACAGACATCAGTAAAGCTTTCTGGGCTCTTCAGAAACACCCACCTCTTTATATAGGGACCTAACAATTGACCAGTTTTCTACTGAGGGTGCCATATTTTGTTTTTCTAAGTGGAGTGAAGTTCTTGGATCGAAAAAGAAGCTCAGCCCTTCTGTGTAACAGATGGGGAAAGATGAGCAAGCTCAGGGGGATAATCAGTGCCAGTGTGGTCCTGGTGAATGGGTGATGACAGCACCGGAGAGATAGGCCCGGGGAGAAGGAGTCCACTGGCCCAGCCAGGCAGCTGGGGAAGGAGCCAGCGACGTCACCACAGTCTGGGAACACTAGGGCACAATGGGCAGCAGAGTTATCCTCCAGGTCCGCTGACACCAGGCAACTTAGTTTGCGGCAGGAAGAAAGGATCAAAGTTCGACATGGAGGAGAGTGTTCCTGAAATTAGATTCATGGTTTGTTTCTGGGTCTGAAAACAAGCACATCTACATGTGTGTACAGTAGATGTACACACAGCACAGCAAACATCTGCCTGTCTCTTTGAGATGAGTTAGAGAACAGTTTTGAGCCATGGATCACTCTGGCAGTATGTTGAAGTCCACAGACCCTTCTTAAAATGATGTTTTTAAAATATATGGAATATATTCACACACAGGATTAAAAATGAAACCAATGACATTAAAATACAATTGTCAATATAACAGCAAAGTATGATGAAAAACCTATTTAGTAATGTATTAGATAACAAAATATTGCAATGATTCTATTCATTATTGCAAAGTAATGATGAGTATGAATGATATTTTGAAATATCAGCAACAGCTAGAACATGATATGGAATTATCTCCAAATTCTACTGCTAACAAAGACACCAATGCCCCAAATCATAATGTGACTTGCTGCCTATATTCAAAATAGAAGTATATACTACACTTAAGTTAGAGATTAGTAAAAATAAAGGGTTTTTTTTAACCATTTTAATTTTGGGGCCCTCTGAATTGTATTCTAAGATGCCTGGGGAGTCACCAGCTTTTGGATATGAATTCTGGATTTAGAGATAGTCCATCTAAATTTTTTTTTAAAAAAAGGAAGATGTCATATATTCATGGGGTCACATCCTGCCCTATTAGTTCAGACCTGAAAGGCCCAGTTCCTCAGAACACTATTCAAGGAGGCAAGCTGTTACCTGCTTTCTTGCTCTGGCCTGTTGTGCCAGGGAACCAGACCGGGCTTTGAATATGCATGATTTGGGTTAGCACTTGTCACTACTCCCAGAGCATCGCAGAAGGGCTGGTGGCACAGATGGGGTCTGCTCTGTGCCCTCCAACTCGGCAGGCCTGGGAGCCATCCCAGCAGGAGCAATGGCACCAATCCCTGCCTCTACCCCCTTCTCCAACCCTTGCCTAACTCTATGTCCCACACCTACTCTTGAGTCCTTGAAGCCCTATGTCCATCTGAGGGCCACCAAATGCCTGTGGGGGTGAGAGAAGGTGTGGGGGAGGAAATCAGGACTTATTATGCACCTAATACATACTGGGCATTGTGACAAGCACTTTGTGTACAAGGTTGCCACAACCCTGTGGTATGGGTGCTAATGCCCCATCTTGCAGACAAGAACACATAGGCCATGGTGAAGTATGTTGCATATGGTGAATCCCAGGTTAAAGGAGCCCAGATTTCCCAACATAATGCACAAATTCCCAGAAGTCAGAGCACACTGGCTCTGTGAAACAGTGCATTCCATCTTTGGGTAGCTCTGGCTCTCCAAAAGCTCTTCTTTATTCTGAGCAGTAGCTTTAGGAGAGGGATGGATGGCACTAATGATTAGCTTTACTTAATGACAAAGTGCTCATTCATCTATAATTCATTCAATAATGTATATGAGTGTTTATTAGGTGCAGGCACTGAAGCTGCAGAAAAGAAAAGTCAATCCCTTTCCCCTTGAAATTCACATTCTAATAGGGAAAGACAGGGAACAAAAAATAAGCAAGTAAATACACAGTATGCCAGGTTGTTGGTAGACCTCTGAAGAACAATGCCCATAGGGAAGATATCAGTGCTGGGAATGCTTTAGTGGCCACTATGGGCTCTTCTGAGGCAGGTGAAACTTGAGGAGAGATCCTCAGGGATGAGGGAAAACCTAATGGGAGAGGAGCCTCCCACACAGAGGAACACCTGCCAAATGACAGTAAGGAAGCCAGCGGAGCAGGAGTGAGCAACAAGGAGGAAGTTGGTAGCAGCAAGGCTGGTGTCCAGCCAGGGTGCACCTATGTGAGAGCATTGACGGTTGCACCACTGACAAATTTCCACACTGGCTGGAAGATAGCCACTCTTCTGAGCCCTCACATGCCACTCCAGCCCTTTCCCCTGCGTTAGACTCCTCATATCCCACAGCTATAGGACGTGATATTGTGAAACATATATTTGGTCGTCATCCCATTTCCTGGCATACCACACCTAACATCCTCGGAATATCCAACGTGAAGTCTTTTTGAATACTAATGAGTTGATTGAGGGCTGGCAGCCCCGGGGCAGCTTCAGGTTGAGGGCTGATCGTAGGAAAGATGAAGGCAGGACTAGAGCTTGGAGACTTTCAGCCCCACACTTTAACCTCTCGGAAGGGGAGACGGGCTGAAGGTTTGGTTGACCACCAATGGCCAGTGGTTTAGTCAACCATGTCTACATATTGAAACCTCCCTTAAAAAAACCCAAAAAAGGATTGGCTTCTGGGAACATCCAGATGGTTGAATACACAGAGGTTCCCTGGAAGGTGGCATCCAGAAAGGGCATGGAAGCTCTGTGCCGCTTCCCCATCCCTCATCCTATACATCTTTTTATCTGCATCCTTCATAATATCCTTTTTTTTTTTTTTTTGAGACAGAGTTTTGCTCTTGGTGTCTAGGCTTGAGTGCAATAGTGCGATCTCAGCTCACTGCAACCTCCACCTCCCGATTCAAGTGATTCTCTGCCTCAACCTCCCAAGTAGCTGGAATTACAGGTGCCTGTAACCACACCTGGCTAATTTTTGTATTTTTGGTACAGACGGGGTTTCACCACCTTGGCCAGCCTGATCTTGAACTCCTGACCTCAGGTAATCTGCCTGCCTCGGCTTCCCAAAGTGCTGGGATTACAAGCGTGAGCCACAGTGCCCGGACTGTAATATTCTTTATAATAAACTGGTAAATATAAGTGTTTCCCTGAGTTCTGTGAGCCACTCTAGAAAATTAATCCAACCGAAAGAGGGGGTAGGGAATCCCAGCTTGAAACTGCTAGGTCAGAAGTTGGGGACAGAGGCCGGCACTTGTGATGTGTATGAAAAGGAGACAGTCACGGGGACTGAGCCCTCAACCTTGAGAAGCCCCCACACATTTCGTCACAGAAGTCTTTTGTGTTGATTGCTGTGGTGTGAGAGCAGAGGAAAAATGGTTTGTGTTGTTTCCACGCTCCCCCATGGTAATGCCTGGCAGAGCTGGAACGCTTCCAAACCCTCCTCAAGACCTTTAGTGGGCACCAGCTTTGAGCTGCTTGGTGTTCCGGTCATACCATTTTGTGCGATTTAGGATTTTGAATATCACCCAAAGTCAGAGAGGAAGTTGGAGTCCAGATCAGGTGGCAGGACTGTTGTTCTTCCCTTTGAACAATCAGGGAATCCCTCTGTGGTTATGAGCAGGGGTGCAGCATGGGCGCTTCCACGTTCAGATGGCCACCCTGGCTGCCAGGAGGAGAACACAGAGAATGGTCTGTGAGGGCAAGGACAAGCCAGGAGGCCAGGAGGTGGCTGTTACAGTCCTGCAGAGACAGCAAGGGCTTAGGCAGGGTACTGTTGATAAAAAATAATAAAAAGTCAAATTCTGGATATTTTTTGCAAATAGAGCTTACAGAATTTGCTAAAGAGAAAAATGCAGAGTATAAAGACAGGAGGTAAGGATGATGCAAAAGGTTTTGATCTGAGCAACTGAAAGGATGGAGTTTCCATCAACACACACGGGGAAAGCTGTGGGTGGCCTTTTTAGCTGCGTCTGGCACTTGGACGAAAGACTGGCCCCCGGACTGAGAAAGGCATGACAGGGTTGAGACAATTAAAGGTTTTTGAACTAAGCAATTGGAAATCAGAGTGGCCATTTACTGTGATAGAAATCTTGTGGGAGGAATTTGGTTTGGGACACATTAAATTTGAGATCAAAGTAGATATTCATAGAATGTCCAGTAGACAGGTTTCAAATCTGGAGTTTGTGTTTAAAACCCCGAAACTGGATGAGAAATAATGGAGTAAAGGTAGGGAGAGAAAAGACCCAAGGAATAAGCCCGAGGGCAAATTAGATAAAACTAGGAAAGGAGAGAGTACGGGAACAATCAGTGAGGAAGAAGAACCAAGAGAGAGGGATGCCTTGGTGGCCAAATGAGGAAAGTGCTTCAGGAAGGCAAAAGGGTGACCAGCTGTCCCACCTGCCACGCAGCTGGTTATTCACTCAGACAGTGGCTTCTAACCTTGACAAGAGCTGTTTAGAGGAAGTCGTGGGGATAAATGCCTGAAGGGTGAGAGTTCAAGAGAACATGGGAGAAAAATTGCTCTCAGTGAAATTACAATTTAAAACTCTGTGGGTGAATCTTACTGTGAGGAGGAGTAGATAAATGGGATAATAATTACAGCAAGAAGTTTTCTTACATTTTTATTTAAATACGGGAGATAGTAGGTCTTCTTGTATGCTGGTGGGAATGATCCAAGAGGCAGAGGAACATAGTGATGCAGGAGAAGAGAGGCGGCTGCCTCCCAGAGAAGAAGGATATGGAATCTGATGTCGGGAGGGGCACAGATGTGACCATGGAGAGGACAGGAGGGCAGGCTGGGCAGGCTCCGGGCAGACAGGCTGGAGGATCCGGGCCCAGAGAGGGGAGAGGTTATTCACCATGGCTCCCACTCCCCCAGTGAAAGAGAATCATGGTGAGGAAGGAGGTGCTGAGGGCTTGAGGAGAGAAGAAAGACAATGAAACTTTTACTCCAGAGAGTGAACAGACTAGAGAAACACACTGGGCCTGGGAAAGAGACGCTTCCAACCCGAATTTCCAGGATCCATGGAACACGGGCAAGGAAAAAGTCTGCCGAGGAAAGGAACGGGATGGAATGGGATGGAGTGGTAGAAAAGGGAAAAAAAACAGAAAGAAGACTGAAGATTCTAGGGACTGCAGATCCCATCCATTGCACAGTTGGACAGAGGCTGTTGCATGGGCAACATGAGAATACGGGCTTTGGAATCAGAGACAGACAGGAAAAAGGACAGGCTGCCCTACTTATTACCTTCAGCAAGACACTGGACGGACTCTATTTCTTTATCCGTAAAATGAAAACCATAAAACTTACCTCATGGCATTGTTATTAGGAATAAATGAAATCATGGCCCTTGAATAATATTGAATTGCGCAGATCCACTTATTTTCTTCTGCCTCTGTCACCCCGGAGACAGCAAGACTAACCCCTCCTCTTTCTCCTCTTTCTCAGCCTACCCAACTTAAAGATGACAAGGATGATAAGGTTTATGCTGACCCGCTTCCACTTAATGAATAGTAAATATATTTTTCTTATGATTTTCTTAATAGCATTTTCTTTTTCTCTAGCTTACTTCATGGTAAAATACAGTATATTATACATATACAAAATATGTGTTAACTTTTTTGGCGCTATTGACATTTTTAGCACTATTGACTTTTACAATTTTTGATTATTTTTATTTCAATAGTTTTGGGAGAACCACTGGTGTTTGGTTGCATGGAAAAGTTCTTTAGATGTGATTTCTGAGATTTTGGTGTACCTGTCACCTGTGAGCAGAGTACACTGTCCCTAATGTGTAGTTTATCCCTCAGCCAACTCCCAGCCTTTTCCTTAAGTCCCCAAAATCCATTATATCATTCTTATGAATTTACATCCTCATAGCTTAGCTCCCACTCGTAAATGAGACCATATGATGTTTGGTTTTTCTATTCCTGAGTTACTTCACTTAGAATCATGGTCTCCAACTCCATCCAGTTTGCTGCAAATGCTTTATTTCATTTCTTTTTATGGCTGAGTAGTATTCCAATGTATACATTAATACATAAATATATGCCACATTTTCTTTATCCACTTATTGGTTGATGGGCATTTAGGTTGGTCCCATAGTTTTTCTTTTCTTTTTTTTTTCCCCATTTATTTATTTTATTGCATTTTAGGTTTTGGGGTACATGTGAAGAACATGCAAAATTGTTGCATAGGAACACACATGGCAGTGTGATTTGCTGCCTTCCTCCCCATCACCTACATCTGGCATTTCTCCCCTTGCTATCTCTCCCCAGCTTCCCACCCCCCACCCTCCCTTCCCTATTTCCCCCCAACTGACCCCAGTGTGTAGTGCTCCCCTCCCTGTGTCCATGTGTTCTCATTGTTCAACACCCGCCTATGAGTGAGAACATGCGGTGTTTGATCTTCTGCTCTTCTGTCAGTTTGCTGAGAATGATGGTTTCCAGGTTCATCCATGTCCCTACAAAGGACCCTAACTTATCGTTTTTGATGGCTGCATAATATTCCATGGTGTATATGTGCCACATTTTCCCTATCCAGTCTATCATCGATGGGCATTTGGGTTGGTTCCAGGTCTTTGCTATTGTAAACAGTGCTGCAATGAACATTTGTGTGCACGTGTCCTTATAGTAGAATGATTGGTAATCCTTTGGATATATACCCAGTCATGGCTTTTCAATTGTGAATTGAGATGCTATAAACCTGTGTGTGCATGCCTCTTTTGCATATACTTCTTTTCCTCTGAGTACATGCCCAGGAGTTGGATTGCTGGATTGAATGGTCATTCTACTTTTAGTTCTCTAAGGAATTTCCATACTGTTTTCCACACTCATTGTACTAGTTTATATTTTCTGTTCCCTTTTCACCACATCTGCACCAATATCTGTTATTTTTATATTTTTAAACTATAGCCATTATTGCATTGCAGACGTAAGGTGATATCTCATTGTGGTTTTAATTTGCATTTTCCTGATGATTAGGGATGTTGACCATTTTTTCATATGCTTGTTGGCCATTTGTATACCTTCTTCTGAGAAATGTCTATTCATGTCCTTTGCCCACTTTTTCGTGGGATTATTTGTTTTTTCTTGCTGATTTGAGTCCCTTGTAGATTATAGAAATTAGCCTTTTGTCAGTTGCATAGTTTGTGAATATTTTCTCTCACTGTGTGGGGTGTCTCTTTACTCTGCTAATTATTTCTTTTTCTGTGCAGAAGCTTTTTAATTTAATTACGTCCCATCTGTTTGTCTTTGTTTTTATTGCATTTGCTTTTGGGTTCTTGGCCATAAACTCTGCCTAAGTCAAGGTCTAGAAGAGTTTTTCCAATGTTATCTTCTAGAATTTTTATGACTTCAGGTCATAGGTTTAAGTCTTTGATGTATCTTCAGTTGATTTTTGTGTAAGGTAAGAGATTAGGATCCAGTTTCATTCTTCTACTTGTGGCTTGCCAATTATCCCAACACCAATTGTTGAAGAGGGTATCCTTTCCCCATTTTATGTTTTTGTTTACTTTGTTGCAGATCAGTTGGCTGTACATATTTGGCTTTATTTCTGGGCTCTTTATTCTGTTTCCTTGGTCTACATGCCTATTTTTATACTAGTACCATGCTGTTTTGGTAACTATGGCCTTGTAGTATAGTTTGAAGTTGATAATGTGATGCCTCTAGATTTGTTATTTTTGCTTAGTCTTTCTTTGGCTATGTTGGCTCTCCTTCGGTTCCATACAAATTTTAGGATTGTTTTTTCTAGTTCTGTGAAGAACGATGATGATATTTTAATGAGAATTGCATTGGTTTTATAGATTGCTTTTGACAGTATGATCATTTTCACAATACTGATTTTACCAATCCATGAGCATGAGATGTGTTTCAATTTGTTTGTGTCAGCTATGATTTCTTTCAGCAGTGTTTTGTAGCTTTCCTTGTAGAGATCTTCCACCTCCTTTATTAGGCATAGTCCTAAGTATTAAGTATTTTATTGTTTGGAAAATGGGTTGAGTTCTTAATTTGATTCTCAGCTTAGTTGCTGTTGGTGTATAGCAGTGCTACCGATTTGGGTACATTGATTTTTTATCCTGAAATTTTACTAAATTTATTTATCAGATCTAGAAGCTTTTTGGATGTCTTTAGGGTTTTCTAGGTATACAATTATATCATTGGCAAATAACAACAGTTTGACTTCCTTTTTACCTATTTCTATACCCTTTATTTCTCTCTCTTGTCTCATTGCTGTGTCTAGGACTTCCAGTACAATGTTGAATAGCGGTGGTGAAAGTGGGCATCCTTGTCTTATTCCAGTTCTCAGGGGTAATTCTTTCAACTTTTCCACTTTCAGTATCTAGGCTGTGGATTTGTCATAAATGGCTTTTATTACCTTGAGGTATGTCCCTTCTATGCCAATTGTGCTGAGGATTTTAATCATAAAGGTATGCTGGATTTTATCAAGTGCTTTTTCTGCATCTATTGAAATAATCATGATTTTTAATTCGTTTATGTAATGCATCATATTTATTGATTTGGGTATGTTAAACCATCCCTGCATCCCTTGCACAAAACCCACTTGATCATGGTGTACTATCTTTTTGAAATGCTGTTGGATTCAGTTAGCTAGTATTTTGTTGAGGATTTCTACATTTATATTCATCAGGAATATTGGTCTGTAGTTTTTTTTGTTATGTCCTTTCCTGGTTTTTGTATTAGGATGATACTGGCTTCATAGACTAATTTAAGGAGAATTCCCTCTTTCCATCTTTTGAAATAGTTTCAGTAAGATTGGTACCTGTTCTTTGAATGCCTTAGAGAATTTAGCTGTGAATCCATCTTGTCCTGAACTTTTTTTTTCTTGGTTATTTTTAAATTACTATTTCAATCTCTCTATGTGTTATTGGTCTGTTCAAAGTTTCTATTTCTTCCTGATTTAATCTAGGAAGGTAGTATATGCCCAGGAATTAATCCATCTCCTCTTGATTTTCTAGTTTGTGTGCATAAAGGCGTTCATATTAGGCTTGAATGATCCTTGTATTTCTGTGGTATTGATTGTAATATCTCCTGTTTCATTTCTAATTGAGCTTATTTTGATCTTCTCTCTTCTTAATTAATCTTGCTAATGGCCTACCAATTTTGTTTATCTTTTCAAAGAACCAGCTTTTTGTTTCATTTACCTTTTGTATTATTTTTTGTTTGTTTGTTTCAGTTCCATTTAGTTCTTTTCTGATCTTTGTTATTTCTTTTCTTTTGCTGGGTTTGGGTTTGGTTTGTTCTTGTTTCTATAGTTCCTTGAGGTGTGACCTTGATTGTCTGCTTTTTTTCCCTTTCAGATTTTTATGTAGGCATTTAATGCTATGAACTTTCTTTCTTTCTCTCTCTTTTTTTTTTTTTGTCTTTTTTCCTTTTTGTGGAGAATGGGATCTTGCTATATTGCCCAGGCAGGTCTCGAACTCCTGGGCTCAAGCTATCCTCCCACCTCTGCCTCCCTAAGAGCTGGGATTACAGGCATGAGCCACAGCACCTGGCAATGCTATGAACTTTCATCTTAGCAGCACTTTTGTTGCTTCCTAGAGGTTTTGGTAAGTTGTGTCACTATTATTATTCAGTACAAAGAATTTTTTAAATTTCCATCTTGATTTTATCTTTGACCCAAAGATCATTCAAGAGCAGATTATTTAATTTCCATATAATTGTATAGTTTTGAGAGTTCCTATTGGAGTTAATTTTTAGTTTTATCCATTGTGGTCTGAGAGGGTACTTGATATAATTTTGAAGGAATCAGGAAGGTAATTCTGGTAATATGACAAAAACAAGGTTCTATAACACCCCCAAAAGACCACACCAGCTCCCCATCAATGAAACCAAATCAAGAAAAAAATCTCTGAATTGCCAGATAAAGAATTCAGAAGGTTAATTACTAAGCTACTAAAAGAAATACCAAAGAAAGGTGAAAAACAACTTAAAGAAATTTAAAACAATACAGAATATTGATTTTAAAAATTTCCAAAGAAATAGATAACATATAGAAAAAACAATCACAACTTCTGTAAATAAAAGGCACACTTAGAGAAATACAAAATGCACTGGAAAGTATCAACAATAGACTAGAACAAGTAAGAAAGAACTGCAGAGCTCAAAGACAGGGTTTTCAAATTGACCCAATCAGACTAAGACAAAGAAAAAAATGCAAAAAATGAGCCAAGTCTCCAGGAAATTTGGGATTATGTTAAACAGGCAAACCTAAGAATAATTGGTGTTACTGAGGAAGAAGAGAAATCTGAAAGTCTGGAAAACGTATTTGAGGGAATAATTGAGGAAAACATCCCTGGCATCACAAGAGATCTAGACATCCAAATATAAGAAGCTCAAAGAACACCTGGGAAATTTATTACAAAAATAGTCATTTCCTAAGCCCAGTCATCAGATTATCAAAAGTCAAGATGAAGGAAAGAATATCAAGAGCTGTGAAGCAAAAGCATCAGGTAAACTATAAAGGAAAACCTATTAAATTAATAGCACATTTCTCAGCAGAAATTCTACAAGTCAGAAGGAATTAGGGTCCTATTTTTAGCCTCCTAAAACAAAATAATTGCCAGCCAAGAATTGTGTATTCAGCAAAACTAAGCTTCATAAATGAAGGAGAGATAAAGTCTTTTTCAGACAAACAAATGCTGAGAAATGATAAGAGTTTGAAATCTTGACACAAAACTTTGAAATACACCAAAATAAAACCTTATTAAAGCATCTCACAGGGCCTATAAAGCAATAACACAATAAAAAAAATATTCGGGCAACAAGTAGTAAGATGAATAAAACAGTAAGTACCTCACATCTCAATACCGACACTGAATGTAAATGACCTAAATGCTCCACTTAAAAGATACAGAATGGTAAAATGGAAAAATATCCACCAACCAAGTATTTGCTGTCTTCAAGAGAGTCACCTAACACATAAAGACTCACATAAACTTAAGGTAAAAGGGTGGAAAAAGATACTCCATGAAATGGAAAACAAAAGTGAGCAGGAGTAGCTATTTTGATCACAGACAAAACAGACTTTAAAGCAACAACAGTTAAAGAAGACAAAGAGTGGCATTATATAAAGATAAAAGAATTAGTTCAACAGGAAAATATCACAATCATAAATATATGTATCCCTAACACTGGAGGTCTCAAATTTATAAAACAATTATTACTAGACCTAAGAAATGAGAGCGATAGCAACACAATAATATTGGGGGACTTTAGTACTGCACTGTTAGCACTAGACCAGTCATCAAGACAGAAAGTCAACAAAGAAAAGATGGACTTAATCTATACCCTAGAACAAATGGACTTAACAGATATTTACAGAAAATTCTACCCAATAACTTGGGAATATAAATTCTTTTCATCAGCATATGGAACATTCTCCAAGATAGACTGTATAACTGGACACAAAACAAGTCTCAATAAATTTAAGAAAACTGAAATTATATCAAGTACCCTGTTAATCAACTTTTCATGTTATCAGTAAGGCTTCTGGTCAACAGTAGGCTGTTAGTTAAGTTTTGGAGAAGTCCAAAGTGATACACAGATTTTCAACTATGCAAGGGGTTGACACCCCTAACTTCCATGTTGTTCAGGAGTCAGCTGTATATAAAAGTCCTTGACACAGTGAGCTCACAGCACCAGAGCTATGCATCTACCTGAAGCTTCATAAACCAAGCCTGTAGTGCCTCTGACTCTGAGCATGGCGTCAGCATTCGATGTGACCTCCTTTTTCCTGGATTGGCAGGCTCACCTTCCACTAGCATTTCTCTCTCATTTACCCTCAAGTTCAAGCTCAGCCTTTTCCTCCCATGTTGAAAGGCCCAGAAGAAGTAGAAGGAAGGGGGCAGAGACTACTGCTTGCCTCTGCAAAATCTATCTTCCTCTTTCCCTCTTCAATAGACCCCTCCTGTGTAGGGAGATGGGGGAATGTGTCCAGCAAATAAAATTACTGTTCCCAGACTCCCATTAAGAGAGGGGTGGCTGTGTTACTAAGTCCTGGACAGTAATATGTAGATAGAAGTTATCAGGTGGGGCTTCCAGAAAACTCCTCTAGAAATGAGTCTAACTCAGCAGGCAGTCTCCTATTTTACTCCCACTTCCTCCTTTCTTTTCTCTGGAATGAGGGATGACTGGAGCAGAGGCCACGTGGCAACCCTGATGTGGCCTTGAGGGGAGGAGTCAGCACCATGACTACTTCTTGATCCCTGCCAGAAGAGCTGTGTGTTTGTTCCAGCTGCCTTCCAGCCATGCTCCTACCCACACAGTGAGAAGTGCCCCCTTCTAAACCACTTCGCATATACTCAGGACCTGAGAATTTCCTGACTGTGTGGCTCCAAGCCCCTTTGCAAGGTTGCGTGGTCTTCCCTGGGTCTATCTTCCCAGTACGGACCATGTCTTCAGTGTGTGCACTCCTAAGTCCCATGAGGTACCCCAGGAAGATAGCCAGGGAAAGCCTCCCTAAGAAAATAATATTTGAGCAGAGAACCAAATAAGGCACAGGAACAAACAATGTGAAGATCTCAGCAAAAGACCCTGGAGCACAGAGGCCCTACGCGGAGGAGATTGGCAAGCCTGAGGAGGCAATGGGGCATGCCCCTCTCGGGTGCTGGCACTGCAGGGTTTGCCTCAGAACCCACCCCTCCTGCTTCCCACCCAAGCCAGCCCATACCCATAGACCTTCTTCATAGTGGCCATGGAATTCCACTTCCTAAAAACGATTTCGAATCAAATAAACTCTGAATTTAAGTTCAAAATATTAGTTTTTCGCCCTCTTCAAATATTTCAAGAATTCTGAACACTGCTCCCACCCTTGCCAAGGTTATAATGATCCTGGCTGGACGCTGGGGCAAGTTGGTGTTGGAAGGCTGGTCTGTTTTATCTGTTCCAGTTGCCATTCTTACTCAGAACATGGTTTCCTTTCATCTCAGACTAATTTATTCCAGGTCCTGAGCTCATTTGTCCCTTTAGCCTCTGTCATGCCAGTCTGGGATGAGTTTGACATGGTTCTTGGCCTGGAGGCAGGAGGATGAATGAGGTAACCTCCAGAGAAATCCACAAGCCGCTGGAATCATCGGTGTCTCTGAGTCATGCCATCACCAACTGGGCCAGAGTTTGGCACATTTCAGCATCTTGGGGTCCTTTCTTAGCAGGAGGGAGAGAAGGGGTGAAAATGAATTAAGTGTAGGCAGGGGAAATGCTGTGAGTTCTGTCCTCCCACTGCTGGAAACAATTTATTGCAAGGAGAAGATAGCAGGTGTTTATTAAAGTGGGCTTCTCAGCATGTAAATCCATGATGTAGTGTTGAGACAACGTAAGTTGCCATTAGTGCAGATGTATCTTAGCCACTTTGTCACCCTTGGGGAAGACCCCAATTAACTCTGAGTAATACACTGGAACATAATAAAGGCCGAGGATCTCTAGGGCTCTGAGGCTGTAATTAATACATTTCCACAGGATCACATTAGAAATGATAATTACTTGCATTTGGGGAGGTGGGATGGGGAAGTGGGGGACATGAGGGACTGGAAACATACAAACATTTGTCTTCACTTCTAGTCTTAACAGGAAATTGGGAAGGTCTAAAATTTTTTCATAAGATTTCCACCAAGAAGCCAAGTTTATAGACACCAAAGGTTTTCCCATCTTGGATCTAATTTATGTTCTGTAATCAAACCACAGGTAGGCAACTACCCCACTTGTATCCTTTGGAATGAGCTCAGGTACAATCCTCATGGTTTTGTTTATGTTGACTGCCTGCAGTGATTTAAGAGCCTTGAGCCAAGAGGCGGCAACTCTCCAGTGTGTGGCAGGGCAGGGCAGACGGAGAGCTGGGAATTGACGGGACTTCCAGGATTAGGTATTCAAAACTTGGTAGCTTTGAGTGTGGAGATATTTTAACATTTTCCACTTGGTGCAGTTAAACACCTAGCAATGAAAGCATCCAGAGCCTACCTGCTGTGACAAGCATCACTCCTCCATCTACTTCCAGTATCGCAGAGAGGACCAGGCGGCGTCCAGGGAGGAGCTGGGATAGACTAGGGGCACGCTTGGAGAACTTGTGGGGTGACAACCATTTCCAATCCAACACAGAAATATTTCCATAGTCGTAGTCCCTGGCATGCTCCTGCTGTTATGTGTCAGCCAAATTTCAATCTCCCTGATATAGCAAGGAAGAGAGGCATTGAGCCTGGGAAGAAGAGAGCACTCTTACCTTCTGATGAAAACCTCATCACAGAACCGCCTCCTAAATACCCCACAGCAACTCCAGCCCCACGTTTCCTCTTCCGTCCCTCCCTCCTTTCCTGCCTTCCTTTCTTACAGCAACCAACCTTTACTGAGCATCAGCCATGTGACTGTGTTCCAGGCACGGCATCAGGCTTCGGATCCTATTGATAATGAACGTACGCCCGCTTCCCTTAAGGGAAGTCACGCAGGTGAGTGGGCTGTGTGTGCCTTTCCACTGAGTGGGAGCTCTGCTGGGAAGCCTGCCAGTGCTCAGGCACAGCTGCAGGGGTTTGGTGGAAGAAGGTTGAAGAGTGGGAATACATGAGAAGGCTGTGGCTGAGTCTGTGAAATCTGGTAGAAAGGAAAGAGCCGGCTATTCACTGTGCAGCCGAGAAGTGAGCGGCCCTGAGTGGGGAACCACAGGTCGTTGTAAAATCATAGGCTGTGACTTGGCAGCAAACCAGAGACAAGCCCTCCAGATGCAGTGAGGGCACAGGGAAAGAACGGGAGGTAACAGCGGAGGCTTTATGTAATTAAACAGTGGAAAATAGGGCAGGAAGAAAATTGGTAGCGGGCTGGCATTGAGGAAATGGCATGGCCTGTGAGACAGACCAAGGTTTCGCTTCCGGCTCTTGAATGTATGAGCTACCTGCCTGTGGGTGAGTTACAGAATGTCTTAGAGCACTAGCTTTTCCATCCTTAACGTAGAGTTAATATTTAACTTACGGGTTTTGCAGGGATTATAAATAGTGACTATGATGTGCCTGGTACAAAACCGGTCCCAATACATTGGTCCCTATCCACCTACCTCACTCTCACTCCACAGCCTTTCCAACCCCAGACCCACACTCGCTGTGGAGTTTCCCTCACAGAATGAAGGAGGTGATGGGGAAGGAGTTTACTGAGGGAGTTGGTAGAGCCCCAAGTCTGTACCACATGGGCATGACCACAGCAGATCTGAAGTCTCCCTCTAGTCCTAAGGAGCACGCGGGAAGGGCATGCCCAGGGACGGGGGATGAGGCTGGCATAAGATTGTGGAAGGAGCCCTGGGCATGGAGCTGAGGGAAGGCACAGAGCTTAGCCAAGTGAAGACGATACAGATGCAGAGGGAGGCCAGGCCAGGGATGGGAGCAAATGAAAGCTGGGCACTGGGGAAAGCTCAGCAGCAGGACCCACAGCCGAGCCTTTGGAGTGGCCATGCTCCTGCTGGAACAACAGGGACGGTGTACTCAAAGGGCCCAGCTAGATATTCAGGAAAGCAGTGTAACCTCTATTGTTTGAGTGAACTTAGTGAATTGATAACCTTGTTGTCAATTACCTGACACGCTTGGTATATAGTCTCTGATCTCTCTCTCCAGTTCAACTATCTTCTTTTTGTTTGTTTTTAGTTTAGAGATGGGATCTTGCTACATTGCCCAGGCTGGAGTACATGGCAATTCACAGGTGCCATCATTGTGCTCTACGGCCTTGAACTCCTGGGCTCAAGGGGTCCTCCACCTCAGCCTCCCATGTAGCTGGATTTTGCTTATTTTAACAGCAACTTCAACATTTATTATAATTGCAACTTCAAATCTCCTTTGAAAGTGGATAATCTATAAAAAAAAGTATCTTCTGTTCTTAAAAATCTCTTGAACAATGAGACGTGCTTTTATCTGATCCTTTGCTTTCAGAACCACATCCCAGCCCCTTCATATCCCACTAAAAAGGGGCAGAGAGATGCCTACATAATATCTATCCAAATGTAAATTCTTATCTGAGTTGGTGCTTTTTATTGTGCGTCTGATCCTTCATTTCCACCTTTACTAGGAATGGATTTGACACGCAGACCCTCACTGATCAATGGAAGACACTTTGTCAGGAAGTCAAGACACTCCTCCTCAGTCACCAGCTCTCTAAAGGTGCTTGAGCATTTTCTGACTAAGTGATCCTGGAATGTAACTGCACCTGTGTGGCATCTGATATGGGTTGGATGTGTGTTCCATCCAAATCTTCTGTTGAAATCTGACCTCCAGTGTTGGAGGTGGGGCCGGGTGGGAGGTGTTTGGATTACGAAGGCAGATCCCTCAGAAATCGCTGGTGACATCCTCACAATAATGAGTGAGTTCTCGCTCTGACTTTACACAAGATCTGGTTGTTTAAACGAGTGTGGCACGTCCTCCCTCTCTCTCTTGCGCTCTCCCTTGCCATGTGATACCTGATCCCCCTTCACCTTCTTCTATGAATGGAAGCTTCCTGAGGACCTCACCAGAAGCACATGCCAGTACCGGACTTTCTGTACAGCCTACAGAACCATGAGCCAAAATTCACCTCTTTTCTTTATAAATTACCCAGTCTCAGCTATTTCTTTATAGCAATACGAACACACTAACACAGCATCTCTAACAAGTGGTAGTGTATCTAGAGTCACCTCTTGATTTTTAGATGTCTCATGAAGCTACAGAGAAATCACCCCAAAATCAGTAGAAAAGCTGATTTTCTTCTGAAGGAGTTCAGTCCTGATGAAGCATTTCAATACAGAAGTTACCCTCTCCCACAGTAAGCTGTCTTTTCTCTGGTCGATATTTATAAGGAACCACTCAAGGAAACCACAAAACCGTGAAAAATTAGTTTAAATTAATGTATTTTCTGAAAATCATGGTCTAGTGACTGAAATTTATACTTGAGCACCACTCGATATGTTTTTAATGAAATCACTGCAATGTTTTTAAGAAACCACTACGTATTTATTCAACGTCAAAGCAAGGCATTTGTTTTAAAAGTCAAGGCATGTTAACAGAAGTTGGGGGAAAAAGACAATAATTATTTAGTGAATCCTGGGCCGTGGCATCGCATGTGAGGTCTTCCTCAATATTGACTCATCTGGAAACCCAATCCTGAAATAGAGTTTAGCAAGCATAGTGATGGCAAGAATACTAACCAGGCGGGGTCATGTCCTCTGCAGAGATTGTTCCCGCACACAAACGTTCCATTTCCTGGCACTTACACCCACCGCTTGAACTGGCGTCACCTGGACTTGAAGTTCATCATTGGCCACAGTAGTCTCTACCAATGGATCTTATACTAGACATGAACTTATTTTGGTCATTGACGATAATGTTTGTCTTCTTTGATTTGCGTGTGTTCTTCACAGTGCCCCTTCCTCATATTGATCTAGTGCTCTGTGGCTTACCAAAGGCAACTATGAGAAGGAGGCAGGGAAGGGATTTCCATGCTCCAGATGGGGAAAGCAGCTCAGAGAAATTATGGCATTTACCTCAATGGAGAGCAGGGACTAGGACCCAAGTCTGGCTCCAAAACGGAGTGCATTTTCCACTAGAGTATGCTTCCTCATCGCCAATATGAAAACCTGCTGCCATACTTCACCCAAACAGGGACAGCTCTAGAAATATGCCTTTCTCTTTTCTCCAGTGAGCGTTAGGAGCAGACTCCGGGGCATGGTATAGTGTAGTCTGACTTCTAGCTCTGCTGTTCACTGGCTTTGGGTTCTTGAGAAGAGGCAGGGTTTCTCTGAGCCTCTATTTCCTCACCTGTCTGTGTGTGACAGAGTGTTAGAATTCTCTCCTCCCACCCCATACACCATCCCTGCCCAGTCAGATGAGACACTCTAGGTTCAGTGAGGGCTGCCATTTACATAACTGTGGGATAATACACCACCCAGAGTGGAGAGAGAGTGGGATCTTCCGTAGCTTGAGATAGGCAATCTGTTAGATTCATCTTGGTTTGGAGAGCTGCTTGCTGGGAAGGAACTAGACTGATTCTCCTGGACACTGTGAGATCCCCAACTCCTAATCCAAAAGCAGTCTTTATCAGAGTGAATCCACCTCAGTAGGGATGTCTCTGCATAAAGAGGAGTTTAGGCTAGTG
This sequence comes from Sapajus apella, assembly GCF_009761245.1. NCBI lineage: Eukaryota > Metazoa > Chordata > Mammalia > Primates > Cebidae > Sapajus > Sapajus apella. The sequence continues at coordinate 6,851,254 of NW_022437026.1, forward strand.
AACTTGGCTTAATACAAAGATCTGGGAGTTCCTGGGGAAGAGCTGAATTTGGGATGGTATGTGGTGAGGCCAAGACCCCCCAGGATCTGGTCCTTGTGGTACAACCTTGGAGCCCAAGTGTGGCTCATGACTCCTTGTGATTAGAAATCTATTCCTCAAGATGAGGCCTAATTAAACTAAAAAACTTCTGTACAGCAAAATAAATAATCGGCAGAGTAAACAGACAACCCACAAAGTGGGAGAAAATACTCACAATCTACGCATCTGACAAAAGACGAATATTCAGAATTTACAAGGAACTCAAACAAAGCAGCAAGAAAACAAAAAATAATAATAATCCCATCAAAAAGTGGGCAAAGTACATGAACAGACAATTCTCAAACAAAGATATACAAATGGCCAATAGGCATATGAAAAAATGCTCAACATCACTAATGATAAGGAAAATACAAATTAAAACCACAGTGAGATACCGCCTTATTCCTGCAAGAATGGCCATAATTGAAAAATGGAAAAATAATAGATGTTGGCATGGATGCAGTGAAAAGGGAACGCTTTTACACTGCTGGTGGGAATGTAAACTAGTACAACCACTATGGAAAAACAGTGTGAAGATTCCTTAAAGAACTAAAAGTAGATCTACCATTTGATCCAGCAATCCCACTCCTGGGTATCCACCCAGGGGAAAAGAAGTCGTTATACAAAAAAGATACTTGCACACGCATGTTTACAGCAGCACAATTCACAATTGCAAAAATTCAGAACCAGCCCGAATGCCCATCAAACAACAAGTGGATAAAGAAAATGTGGCATATATACACCATGTAATACTACTCAGCCATAAAAAGGAATGAAAATAAATGGCATTCACAGCAACTTGGATGCAATTGGAGATTATTCCAAGTGAAGTAACTCAGGAATGGAAAAACAAACATGGTGTGTTCTCACTCATAAGTAAGAGCTAAGCTATGAGCACACAAAGGTGTAGGAATGACACAGTGGACTTGGGGACTCGGGGAAAGGGTGCTGGGGTTGGGGATAAAAGACTATACATTGGGTGCAGTGTACACTGCTTGGGCGACAGGTGCACCAAAACTTCAGAAATCACCACTGAAGAATTTATCCATGTAACAAAAAAAAAAGAAGAAGAAAAAGAAAAAAAATCTGTTCATGAAGAGCATCCATATGGAGAGGGCAAATGTCTCCAATAGTGACACATGGAGAAGTTGCCAAAGAGGACTGAAGACTTTTCTGATATTTCTTTAGGGGAGTCTCTGAAAACCTCCTCTGTATGAAGTATGCCCTGGGGAATTTGGATGAATCCAGGACATGAGACCTCAAGGGGGAAATGTGCATGACATCTTGATCTAGCTTTATTGAAAACCATGTGGGTATGCATGTGATGAATAGGGAAAAAAGGGACTTGTAATCCGAGTTGGTGGTATGGATCATACTAGGTAAGTATAAAACGAGCAATAAAAACTGTTCACAGGAGCTTGTGAAGGCTGAACAAGGAAATGAGTGGGGCGTTCTTAGCACAGAAAATGGCTCCTTGTAGATGGCATGGAGGTGGCACTAGTGTTACTACACCCTGTCCATTGGCGTTTCTCCACGGGCCTACAGCAGAGAACCCAAGGGTGGGCATGTTCAGCCCAACATCATACTCATAACCCCAAGCCACGGTATAAACCCTAGCATGGAAGTCCCTATAGCTGTGTGACTTGGGTAAGGTGCTTACCCTCTCCAGGCTTCAATTCAGTGACTATGAGAGTTAATGATGACAGGTAAATTTACAGTGAACCTAGTATAGTTTTGGCTTCAAGGTGCCTTTCAAGGGTGCCCAGCACTCTGAGGACATGTGGATAATGAAGGAGAAACAACTTTCTTAGAGCTTACATAGGAAAAAAAATACCTGATAGACATTTTCCCAAATTTGACAATAAGATTCACATGAAATTACCAATAATGAGTTATGGAGCTGAAAGAAAATTTTCTAAGTTGATATTTTCTCTCAGAAATACAAAGCAAACATTGATCAAACTTGCTAGAAGACTGAATTATCTTTTCTTCTCCTTATTGAAAATAAAAGCAATCAAAAAGCAAGCTGCCAAAGACGTGGAGGGGAAAGCATTGAAATATTATAAACATATGTGTCAGTTAATAAAATGTGAAGTTATTTTTTTTCTGATGACATATGTGATATTAACCTAAAATTTATATTTTGTTGTGATTTCTATTTTCATGCTAAATAAAGATTCACAATTGTACCTATTCCTATTTTATAATTATAGGTAGTTTTTTTTTTAAAACTCTAAAATTTTGTGGAAATTTACATCCCCACAAAATCAGGACCTGCCCACGTTAACGATACCACCTGCTTTTGACATAATGTACATGGAAAAGTGCTATACCTCTGCCGTCTACATACGTGCTGCAAAGAACTTTATAGGGGTATCCGGAAGGAGACTGGGGACACTGAGAAGACAGATGAAATCAGGGAAGGAAAAAAGAATCAAAAGAGACAAGCAGATCTAGAGAAGCCTGGTGTTGGCAGATGAGAAAGTCAAGTCTGAAGTTGACAGGGCAGGGAATGAGAAGAGTTTCCCAGAGTCGCAGGAATGAGGCTCGTCGGAAAGGGACAGGAAGGCCTATGCTAGTGCCTCATCTGTCTCTCAACTAGCAGCCTCACCCAGACCAAGCAGATGTGGTTCTTGATAGAAGTTGACACATACTCTCTGAAGAATTTGATGCAGGCCAACCAGAGCCCATCATGCTGGGAGAAAACTAGGAGCAGGTTATGATGCAGGATCCATGTCAAAGGAATACCTCTTTCGTTTAGGGCCTGTGGCTTCATTCCCCCAATTAGAGAAAACATCTTGGCTCGGAAGCCTCAGTCCTCTCCTCGTCTCTCTGCTGGGCCGACAGGAAGTGAGGGAAAGGAGGGGCAATAAAACACAAAGGTTCCTGAACTCATGTGCAGAGCTGTCTTTTTGAATTCTCCTCTGGCTTTTGCCTTGTACTTCCTTTCTGGAGATAAAACTGCACAGGCCTTGGAAATGTCAGAGTTAAGTGGGTTCCATTGGGTCAGGATGCAGATTCCCGAGAATGACTTCCAGCCTGGTTCGGAAGGGATCTGTCCCCCGGGACACTACCATTTGCTGCTGTGGAGGAGAACAGGAAAGAAGAGGATGGGAGCAGGAGGCTCACCAGATGTGTAAACAGGGCTGCCTTCTTTTGATGATGATGATGATAGTTTCTGGGGCACAGGTGCTGTTTGGTTTCATGGATCCGTTTTCAGGTGTGATTTCTGAGATTTTGGTGCATTCAGCACCTGTGCTGTATACGCTGCACCCAATGAGTCATCTTTTAACCCTCCCTCACCCGTCCCCCCAAGTCCCTAGAGTCCATTATTTCATTCTTATGCCTTTGTTTCCTCATAGCTTAGCTCCCACTTGTAAACGAAAACATGTGAAGTTTGGTTTTCCATTCCTGAGTTACTTCACTTAGAATCATAATCTCCAACTCCACCCAGGTTGCTGTGAATGCCATTATTTCACTCCTTTTTATGGCTGAGTAGTATTCCATGGCATATATGTACCACATTTTCTTTATCCACTTGTTGGTTGATGGGCATTTGGGTTCCAGATTTTTGCAATTGCTAATTGTGCTGCTAGAAACATGTGTGTGCATGTGTCTTTTTAATACAATAACTTCTTTTCTCTGGGTCGATACCCAGCAGAGGGATTGCCAGATCGAATGGTAGATCTACTTTTAGTTCCTTAAGGAATCTCTGTAACTGTTTTCCATAGTGGTTGCACAAGTTTACATTTCCACCACCAGTGTAAAAGTGTTCCCTTTTCACCACATCCACAGCAACATCTATTATTTTTTAATTTTTTAATTATGGCTGCCCTCTGAAGAAACGTCTGCTGTGCTTTCCAGACCTCCGGGCTGAGCCTGAAGGGGCGGGTTTTGTTGTCTGGCGCCCTCTGCAGAGCGGATCAGATACTGCGATAGGCAGGGTAAGGCGGAAAATCATGGTCAATTATTACCTCCGCTTATTTGGGTAGGGGTAGCTCAGACACAAATGCCCAGGACCTGAGCTGCAGAAGACGATGGGAGTGTAGAAGGTAACACTGAGTCATTGACAGTGATCCACACCCACACTCTTCACTTTGGCCATACTGTAGAGAACCTGTAGGCTTGTGCCTGACAGAACAGGAATGAGTGTTAGAGCTTACCCAGCCCAACCAACTGATTCACTAAGCAAGGCATGTGTCTTGGAAAATACACACTGCAGGTAAATGTAAGGGCATCACCAACAAAGCAAGTGCAGGCGAGCGGGGCTGCGGGTGGTTAGCCCTACTCTCTTCCAGAGGAACTGCTTGGAAAACATAGTCGAGAGGATAGATGGATTGATTCAAGGGAAGGGGACAGAGAAAAGAGTAACATTGGCAGGAGTGTGATCCTGAAGTTTAGGGGAATGTGACAAGGATATCACATGCTGAGAAAGAAGATGGTGGGCTGAAGATTAAAAACTGGAGAGCCAGGCTAAAGCTGCAGTGTTTTCCCAAAGTATCTGAAACAGTCAGAATAGATATGCTGAAATCCATTCCTGTACCGGAAGAATACTTTTCAGAGATGAAAAATAAGTGACTGCAGACATATATGATCGTTACATTTTAGGCACATTAAATAAAAGAAACTCACATGGAGACACATCCCAGTGAAATTTTTGAGTTACAAGAATAAATTTCAAAACCCTGCTAGCACCAAAGCAGTAGAGAGAAAAGGCTTACAAAGGCTTATCAATCAGGCTTCTTCCAGAGGCTCTTCCTCTGAAATCCTAGAAGAGCATGGATTAATCACCATAGCCACAATGTTTTGAAGGAGGGATGGTGACCTGAGAACGGTAAATCAGTCAAGTCATTGTTCCAACATAAAAGCAATTTCAGAGATGTATATGCTCAGAGAATATACCACCCAAATACCCTGTGTCTTAGGTCAGTTTCTCTGGAAAGCAGAGTCTAAGACCCACAGATCCTGCATGCGAGAGATGACTGGGGCATGCGCTTAGTGAGGGAAGCAGAATTAAGCAGAGGGAGAAGTTGAACTGCAGTAAGTTGTGACAAAGTCCTCAGCCAATCCCGCAGAAAGCTCTGCAGCGGGAGCAGCCTTTAGAGTTAAAATCAAGGCAAAGTGGGCCTGATCCCCGTGCAGTGCTGAGTTACTGGATGTGGGCTGCCCCGGAGGGGGACAGTGACATTCCTTTACACTTGAGGCAATTCCAGAGCGACACTCACCTGTGGCCATCACCAGCTGGGGAAGGAGCACCTAAGTCCTGAGAGACTTTGGTGGTATCCTTAACAGCACCTTATTAATGTTTTTCATCCTGAAAGCATGCTCAGGTGAGCTAAGGGATGGATATGACAACATAAAAAGACCAAAGAGTTTTCCTAATTCAGTTTTAACCACAAACCCTGCACGGCTATATATTTCAAAGAAGCCATGGAGCAAAGATTGGCTCCTTGGTTTCCCATCTCTTTCTTTTCCTTGCTCCTAGAAATACCTTCCACAACTGCTGGAATTGTAAGAGAAAAAAAGAAAAAACCGGTTCTCGTCACATGATCGGGATAATTTAGGCATGTGGACACATTGTAGGGTAAGTAGGGCAGGGTTTATTGGGTGAAAAGGAAAGAATCTCTCAGCAAAGCGAGAGGGGTTCCTGTTAACAGATCCCCATCTCACAGAGTGGATCCCAGGTCGCCACCCAGGAACTGGAGAGGCCAGGCTCCTTCCCTTTGAAAACTGCGTGAATTCCCAGGCCCCTACCCCCTCCTCCCAGTGCACTGGCCGGTGGAAGATTCTCCCGGGACATTGCCCCTTATCTTCCTCCTGCGTCTAACAGAATGTCCTACTACAATTTATGACCACTCAGAAGGGTGACTGACACATTCCCTTTCTATTTTTCTTAACAAAGCCTTTTTACAGAGTTAGAACGTTGGGCTGGGAGGATTAGCAAAATAGAAGATTTCCATTTCTCTCACAGAAAAGCAAAATCAGGCTATTTTATTGAGCAGAGATTTAATGATAATTTTCTTCATTTTTAAAAGCTTTCTTGAGGATAGAATAATTCCATCATCACAAGTGGGATATAGTAGGCCAGGAAAATCTGGAAGGGCTGTGAAGGAGAACACGTGAAGGAAAGCCTCATCCTTTTTTATGCTATTCTTTTTCACAAAGAGCACATAAAGAAAAATACCCCCAAGATTATTTATTTGAATCAACCATCAAGTCGATTCCATTTATTTTTGCTTTTCATAAGAAAAGATTGGTGAAACCACTCAGTGACAGACACTGTTTGTCAATCAACCCTTCATAATAGCCTTTACATGGGGCTGGTAGATGCTTCTCGTTAACTAAGTCTAAAAGTTAGTGTGTGTGGAGTGACTGCAATTGTACATGAAAATATGTGAACAACAACACAAAAAGACTGATTGCAAATTAGTTTTTGGAGGTAAAACTTCAGGTAATTTAAACTTTTTAATTGATATTTTACTTCTTGCATTTTCTCAGTGTTCTTCAATGAGCATGAATCACTTTAATTAAACAAAATAAATGCTGTTCCAAATCAATGTATGCTATCGTACATACACCACAGGGACACAATTAACCTTAACCCTAAATATTAGCTACTATTATTTCTAGAAAGGAGGAATTGGATAATGAGCAATTTCTTTTTCTTTCTTCAGTGTTTCAGATTTTTGCTCACAATTTTTTTTTTGCATGTCACAATGGAATAAAAAATTTTCATTATTTCTTTATTCTTAGCTTTATTTTTAAATTAAAAGTGCACCCAGGTTAGCAAGTCACAATGGAATAAAAAAATTTCATTATTTCCTTTATTCTTAGCTTTATTTTTAAATTAAAAGTGCCAGGTTAGCAAGTCCTTCGGAAGGTTCTCCTTACTTGGCCCAAACCCCTGACACTGCTGGGGCAATGCAGTCACATCTGGTTGTCTGGCGAGTAGCATGAGTGCTACTGAGACTTCAGGCGTGGGATGGGGGCAAATTACAAAATTCCTGTATTACTTCTAGTGGAAGAGGGGAAGAAAGTTGAATCCCTCCGGAGTGTAAATCTATGGTCTGTAATATGGTGAAGTACATATTTCATCTTCATCCTTGTTTCTTGACATACAACTCCTAAAATCAGTGGAACCCCAACGGAAAGTGTCATTTTGTATGCCAATGAGTCGACTGATGGCTGGCAGACCCTGGGTAGCTTCAGAACGGGGCTGGTCCCCAGAAAGACTGAGGCAGCGTTAGAGGGTTGAGACTTTCAGCCCCACCGTCCACATCTGGAGAGGGGAGAGGGGCTGCTGCTCGTCGGTGGGCCGTGATTTAATGAATCCTGCCTACTAATGAAGCTTCCATAAAAACCAAAAACGACTGGGTTCCAGGGCTGCCAGAGAGCTGAACACTTGGAGCTCCTGAAGGAGGCACCGAGAGAGCCCGCACCCTCACCACCAGTACCCCTGCCTTGCTCGTCTTTTTCTTTCCGCACAGAAGTGATCACCTTCTGACACACTGTGCCTTAATAGTTTGCTCTGTCTCTCTGACCCACACCCAGAGCATAAGCTCCTGAGGGCAGGAATCTGTGTGTTGTTGGGTGATGTATCCAAAGCACCTTACAGAGGCTGACACATAGTAGGGGCTCAGTCATACTTTTGAATGAATCTATGTTTACTGAAATAAAAGGACTGATGAGATACATGAAGTGAAAAAAAGATAGCAAGACAGCATATATAGCGTGAAGGGAAAATAAAAACTCAGAACCCCAGTGCGCTCTGCCAAAACGAAAAAGTTAAGCTCAAAGCTGAGTCATGCAAGAAGCTGCCTTTCCTTTTGCTCCTAAGAAGAGAGTTCCAGAGAAAAGGCTATAGATCTCCACAGGGACTCGATGTTCACCTTATCTTATGGAAAATGTTGATTTACTGAGTACCAAAAACACACATGATCGACCGCTCTCCTACCTGCTCCTTTTCCCTTATAATGTGGATTCAGTAATGAGCTCACACACCCCCTCTTACCCCTCCAGCCCACTCCTCTTCTTTAAATACCAAAGCCCTCAACGTCATCTTCAGAAAAAGGCAGAGACCACAGACGTTCTGTGATCCCATGTTCTTTCCTTCTGGGAATGTCCTTCAGCTTGGCAAAATAATTTTCCAAGTTGGTTCAGACTTGTCTCAGATACTTTTCTGCTTTAAAATAGCATAACTGTGATTAAAATAAATTAGATGTGTGTGAGGGGGAACGAGAGTCTCAAAGACACAGCAAGTGCCAATGTTGATTATAGATTTGGGGATCGTGGGTGATTTTACTTGCTTCATAGTTTGTTGGACTATCTGAGTATTTCTTGCAAGGTATGCAAGCTTAACCTTTATGATGATACAAAAATTATTTTAATTTAAAGAAAAGGAAGAAAAACGGATGTGTCCTGAACCAGCCATGAGCAGCCAATGGGCCTGGAGATGGCACGTTGGAGCCAAGTGGGTGTCTTGGTGGTGGAGGCAGCCCTCGACCTTGACCACAGACTGTCACTGCTTCCTGCAAATGTCAACACCACCCACACTGGCAGTCATCCCTGGGGACTGCTTCCTTTGATAGGCCTGGAATCTCCATGTCATCAATGCTCCTTGAAATAACATCTTCCTCCCACTGATCACCGCACTCTCCCCAAATCAGCTGAAGCGTGTTGTCCGATGATGCAATGTTCTCTACTGCTGCAGTTTGCACCTCAGCTCAAGTGGTTAAGTTTGCACATTAAGATGAGAGGAAATTAAAACTGGTTGTAAGATTTCCTGTACAGGAGTGGCCTGGAGCATGTTAGCCTACTGCTCTCACTAAGAGCTGTATCTGTGTCCTGTTATCCCCACAAAAGAAGCCTCTTTCCTGAGCAAGTGTTGGCAGTCAGTGCGATTCTGCATGTTTGGTTTCCTACGAGGAAACCAAAAACGTGGTGGGCAGCTCTGGTGACCAGCCAGCACCTACAGGCCCACACATTGCCAGGTGTGCTGAAAGAGCACAACCATAGCCCTCGTTTTTCCTCTGGAGTACCATTCCCCCTGCAGCTTCCACTCAGGCATTCCGGTGGACTCTAGTCAGGCTGACCTGCAAGGACCTAGGATGAAGCGATCGTACAGCAGATTTCTGGGCAGCAGGTGGGCCTGAGGGGTATGAATGGCAATGATGAGTGATGTTTGGTCAGCTTTACATGATGATCTCAGCATAGAGCTCTGGGAAGCTGCTACCGATTGACTATGTTATTATTGCCAGATATAACCTCTTCACCATCCAGGGTTTTTCATTAAATTGTATTTAGAATGGTAAGCTCCTTACCTCCTGGGCTTTCACAGTTCCTATTTGTCTTACCTGATATGTCTCCACAGCGTTTATTACTATCCAAAACACTGGACATTTATTAGCCTATCGCCTGTCTTTCCCCAGATTGTAAGCTTCATGAGGCAGGGGTTTTGTCTCCTTCATCCGCTGCTGTATCTCTAGTCTGATAACAGTGTCTGGCACATAGTAGAAGCTCAATAAATATCGAAAAGAAAGAAAAGGAAAGGAAAGGAAGGAAAGGGAGAGAGAGAGAGAGACAGGACACCAAAGACAACAGATGCATCTTTATAAAGAATGCGTCCATTTATTTTATTTTAAATCTGAACTTTCGTAAAATGATGTTTACTTGCATTCAGCTCCAAGCATCCTTGTGACATGCACTGGAGACAAGCCCAGGTTTGGACCTTTGTGCCTCACTCTCAGGTCCGGTGGCTGCACCATTCAGCCCTGCAGCTTAATTTGCATCTGCTGGGACTGTGGCAGCCCCATGGCAAGTGCCTCCGCTTTCTCGTAGTGGTAGCAGGCGGGGATGTAGCGCTCCTGAATGCATTTCTCCTGCAGCCGGCTGAAGTCACCAATGATGGTGAAGTACAAGAGGGCACCCCAGGGCACATGGGAATGCTCACGATGCCTGAGAACTCTGGGGTGAAGAAACCCCAAAGGGGTTCCAATCCCTCAAAAGGATACAGCTTAAAAGAGGACCTAAAAGAAACCTAAGCGTGAAGTTTCTGAGATGTGGCATCGTTTCTCTTCCTTCCTGCACTCTTTCTCTCAGGCTCTGCCTTTTTACACACACTCCCTCTTCAAGACCCCATCAAGCCAGCTCCCTGCAGACAGACAGCACGCCGTGTGGGTGTAGGAACATGCTTGTATGCACGTGCGTGTCTCTGCTGCCGTGCCCTCCTCTGCAGGAGGCCAGGCTGCTCACACGTTGGTGTGCTGAGAGCCTGATGACATCACGCTGCCCGGCTGGCTTTGGCCTGAGGGTGCTGAGCTGGCTGCCCGGCTCCTGCTTCGATCCCCACCTGCTGGGCTCCTCAGCACCGGCTCATCCATCAGCTTGAGCTTCTCGTGCTCCTCTTTCAGGAAGAAGTCTACTAATAAGCTCTTCTCTTTCTTGATCTGGTCGCTGATGTCTGTGGGGATATCTGGAATCATCCAGTCCACGAGGACGCTCAGGAACATCACGAGGTTCTGTGAAAAGCCAAGGAGAGAGGTGCAGAGTGGAGAGGCCTGGGCTGGTGGGGTGGCAACCCTGGAGCAGAATGCCTCCGTGTCAATCTTGGCTCTGCAACTTACCAGCCCAGTGATCACAGCCAATGAGCATAACTCTACCTCGGTGTCCTCACCCATAATAAGATGGGACGGCAGCAGTGCCTACCCTGGAGTGGTTGTCAGGATGAAATGGGTTAATACACGTGGAGCATCTGCAGCAGCGCCTGGCGCAGAGCAGGGCACTGTCATGAGTAGCTGCTGCTTCCTCCCTTCACCAGGACTTGTGCCCCTACGCTGTCCTCAGAGTGCCCCCACATGTCCAGTTCTTGCTTCTGGCCTCTAAGCCTCCAGGCCCTCCCTGCTTTAGAAAACGGAAAGTGGCTTTCTAGAGAGTGGCCACAAAGCCCAGTGGCTTCTCCTGGGCTGTCACTGTGCCACTTGCTCCTCCTCTCCCTCCATCTGGCTCTCTCTATCCTCTACACTAGAGACGGACTTTTTTGCATTAACTCTGGGCCTTTGCTGACCCCGCGCACTGTTGACATTGACCTTAGACCACTCTCATGTACTGCAGCCGCCCCAGCTAACCCTGCCTGTCTGGGAATCCCTGCATCCAGCTTGCCTCGAGCAAGTCTCGGCTTTGGTGCACACTTGCAGTGGTGCTCCTTCTGGCTGCTAAGTCACATCCCTTTGCTGGTACACACAGTAGGCTAGGACTACATTTCCCTGGAGCACTTACTGTCTCAGTGAATGAATACATGACAACAGTGCCTGGCATGGCTCAGTGAATGCATCCGATTCCCATCCATTTCCCCAAGCCACACTTCACCCAGCTTTACCCAATACACCGCCTCCCATTGTGATACAGTTCTCTGGCTGCCAGTTACATGCTCACGTGCTTTCCCCTCTGGGACTGGGACTGAGCCCTTGAACCCTATTTGTTCCTAGGGGCTCAGGGGAAGATGCTGGGCACCAACTTCTGCTGCCAGAGGCTCCTGGGCATCTTGGGTACTTGCAAGCTGCTTCACCAAGTCACACACTCTTCCTCTGAATCCACTCCTTCCGGTGGGAGTGAAATGTGACATGTGACACATGTGAAAGTGAGGAGGCTCCTAGGGGTGGGGCAGCAGGGGATGTCTGAGCGATCATTCAAACGTATCAGCCCCATCTCTCCAGAGGAAGAATGGTTGTCTTCTTTAGGTGAAAGACTAGCCGATGGGCTTCTCCACTTTCTGGGCTGGGGTCTGGCGGCAGGATACTTTAGAGCCCCCCAGAGATCAGCCTTCAGGGAATACAAAAGCCTGAGGGAGCTGAAGAGAAAAGGATCTGCGCTTGTTCTCTAGCCCTGCTTGAAGACTGGGGGCACCCAGAGTGGGAATTGGAGGCCCTCGAGCTTGGAGAATCTCAGTGATGCAATTGGAGCTGTGGCTATTGTCTCAGATAGGAATCACTGGGTTCGAGTTTGCTATTCATTCAGGGATGGCTCGATGGCTCTGGGGGCCCTTCCCACCAGATGTCTCAGTGGCTAAAACAACGCTAACAAAGGAGGGAGCCCAGAGTGCAAGAAGAAAGGTTCCAGGCCTGAGCTCTTTCGTGGCTGCAGAGATGAGATGGGGCCGTTTGTCTGCCCCAGGCTGGGACTCTGGTTTCAGTGGCTCTTCCCCCTTTCCATTTTTTGCCTCAGGTTTAAACAGGAATCCATCTCCACACTGCAACTTACTCCACTTCTGTCTTGTAACCTTACTCTGTGTTTTATTTTCTGTCTACAAAGTCCACCCATTAAAGAAAGCCCTCTCGAGAGTCCTCCTGCTTCACCCAGGAAAGGAGCCCTCACTTCCGCCTGCCACACGTGAAGCTATCTTATGCCCCAGGGTACCACGGGAACCTGGAGGGAGGTGCAAGCAATGAGTGCAGTGTCCTTACCCCTGCAGCCTGGATTCGAATGAGCTGGTCTCTATGCCAGCAACTCACCTGGAAGATTATGACAAAAGCCAGACGGGCGGACAGAACAAACCAGTACTGTTTGGAAAACTCATAAGGGTTCGGGGCCCAGGGCGGCTCTCGGTAATCCTTAAACCTGCCCGAAGAGAAATGCGGTGTTAAGATGGGGAGGAGATAGAGAACAGGATGGTAATTCTCTGCATGAAACCTCAAGGGCAGGCTGGAGCATCAGGCACGCCCTTGGTGCTGACGTGGGAACTAAAGGGAAGTGGGGGGAATCTATGGCCTAACCAACAAATGTCCAAAAATGACTAAAGTTCAAAAAAGCCACGGTTGGCCTAGAAATGTCCCAAAAAGATGTTTCTACTCTCTCCAATAGCTCCCAAAGCTTACTTTGGTGTCAAGCTTCAACTCCCCGAGGAGCCCAGGGCATCTGAGGGTAGACCAGGCCGGTGGGTCGACCTGGGCCTCCCGCCAGCCTGTGGCCTCTGCGAGGGTAGGGGAGATGCAGACACCCTGCATGATGCTCTGCAGCCCAGGATTTGGGGCAGATGCAGGCACCAGCAGGCAGCCTTGGGCTTCTTCCCTTTCAAGCTGCTTCAGGACTACGGCCACCAGAGGAGCCGGCCTTGCTTCTCGGATGCATTGGTGAACCAAAAAGAAGGTTTATCCAGACCAAACTGGAGGCTGAGTGAATTTGGGATGGGAGCCTCATTAAATATCACAGTCCCTCAGTATTCTGTTTTGCTAATCATCTTCCTGATCTGTCTGCACGGTTGAAACAAAATGTTAATGCCTGACCTAAGCTCATGCCTCTTTCTCAGACCCATAGAGAAGCCTTGGGTTTTCCCTCACCCTTTTCACCCCCATTCCAGAATGATTCATGTGAAAACTAGCTCATTTTCTCAGACTCATTTTTCTAAGACTGGAAAAATGACAAGGGGCTGGTACTAGATCTATGACCCTTCCTGGAACCATTTTCTCCATGGAATTTCAACAAATCTTTGCTGCTCAATAAAAGCAAGTCCTGGGCTGGAGGAAGACATGGGCGGTGTGAGGCCACCAAGCAGTGATAGTCACTGCCAAGGAAGGCAGGTAGGGACTGTGCCCAGGTCAGTCCCTGAGCAAAGGGCTTTTCTGGAAGGTTTCACATTTCACCTTCACTACGACATTCTCAGGCAGGCACTGTTACCCCAGCCTAACATAGGAGGAACCTGAGGTTTGGAGACGCCGAGGTGTGTGGCCAGGGTCTCATGATCAGTAAAGGTGCAGTCAGGATAGGAACACGAACTGAATAGGAACTGATAGGAACACATGACTGAATCTGGGGTTTCTTCCCATTACCACAGAGTACCTTACCAAGGGGGGGAAGCATTCAGACGTGGATGCTCTTTGGTCCTCTCCCCTGCCATAAATGAATTACCTGCTCTAAAAGGCCCATATAAAAGTCTGCTTGTTTCCCATTGCCCAAAGAGAGATGAGAGAAGAAGAGAGGAGAAAAAGAGAAGGAGGAAAAGAGATGGACACAGGAAGATAAAGAAGGGCACAGTGATAGCAGCAGAAAGACGCAGCTGAGAGGCGGCCACTGAGCACTCAGCTAGGGTTTGGCAGGAGGCCAGGAGCTACCCCCTCCCTGCCCGACTCCCCCTGTCCCAACAGCTGATCACAGCTGCCGCAAGCTTGGTTTGACATCCGGATGAAAAGCAAAGCTAACTGCAGCCCAGTGGAGCACCACGGGATTCATTATAACCATCCTCAGCTGAGGACAGAAACACGGCCAGTTCCATATTATCCTTGCTGATGGGAGAGAGGGAGAGCATGGCTAAATGAATAAGGACATCTTGGGGTGGGAAAAACCTCAGACTCACCTACCTCCTGTTGCCCCCAGATAGGAGGCCACAGCAGAAGGCAATTTATCTCACGCTTCTAGAGACCCCCAGAGGAGGGTGCTACACACACACACACACACACACACACACACACACACACACACACACACA
>NW_022437026.1:6865817-6937676 GCF_009761245.1 Sapajus apella
CACACACACACACACACACACACACACACACACACACACACACACACTCACTCCTTACCATAGGGAAATCCTTCCCCAGGTTCAGCCCAATCCCTACTGCCGCAATGAAAGTCTATTTCTCTTGTTCTCTAGCTCCATCTCTGCAGGAACAGCTGCTCACTGACCTCCGTATGCGAGCCACTGCTCACCCCTCTTTTTTCCAGTCTGAAAAGAATCCATAAATAATCTAATTCTGGTTCCACCTCTGCTATTAACTCACCCTAGCTTTTGGAAATGTCACTTTGTTCTCGCTCAGTGTCTAAAACATGTTTTGAGTCTCACAAGCATATCCATCTAATCGAGGATCTGCAGAAAGATGACCACCGAGATCTGTTCAGAAAACTCTACTTGAAAATTCCTCAATGGAGTTGGGCTAAGTGTGGCTGCATTAGGGGCTGAAGGGTAAGCCATGCTACAGAAGAGAACAGTGAGCAATTTCATATTCATCTATTCCATTTCTTTCCAAAGCTAACTTTATAAAAACTATGACTTACAGTGAGAAATATATTTCATATTCATCCACATACACATGCCACAATAAAAATTACACAAAACATACTTTGCTATGCTCAATGCACTAGTATTCTCCTATGCTGCTCTACCCTAGCCTAATCTCCCCTCCATTCTTTAAAATGCCAATCATGACCCACTAAAGTGATTTCATGATTTGCTAATGAACCATGACTCACAGTTTGTAAAACCTTGATTCTCATAAGCCTCTACCACCAGGTAAATGACTGGTTGTTTACATTCCAACATAAGTTCAGATTTCACAATTGTTTTAAAATTTTACCCTAAGAAGTTGGGCTTATCAAATGTTTCACTGAGTAACTTAGAAGACGCTAATTAAACAAAGAGATAATTAGCTTTAAGAACAGAAGTGTTCACCAAAGAGAGTGGCTAATCAACCTAATTATTGCCATCACTGTGAGGCTGAGGGTTTTGTTTCTACACCCAGTGCTTAGCACTGACATCACTTTGTGCTTCGGAGGCAGCAGGTGAAGGGTTGAAAGCCCCGTCCAGCACTGTAGTCCTCTGTCCTCTTGCAGGTTACCTGTGTCCTGATGCCCAGCTTTCTCATCTATAAAATGGGCCTGAACTTTCTATCACAGAGTTGTTCCAAAAACAGAGGGTCAACACCAAGTGCTCCGCACAGTATCTGGCCCATCAGAGGAACCCAATACATAGCAGCTATTCTTTCTCTTTTTACTGGAGGTTACTTATGGAACACACCTTTTCTGTTAAAAAAGGACAGAACATGTAGACCGCGGGTCCCAGTGCCTCCTAGCTTTCCAGGAAAATTTTCAGCACACAAGCACTAAATACTGCAAGTTTTAGTTCAAATCAGGAGTCAGCCAAGGGCACAGCTACATGGAGCTTCTCTCAGGACCTCTGTCCAGGTAAATAGCATGAAATGGGCAAGCACTGGCTGCTGGGTGGAGGCCACGAGACAGCTCCAGACCAGACCAGATCCTATGGCTTTGGGAGCTCGAGGCTCCCAATGTCCCACTGAGTGGCCCCAGCACTGGGTGAGCCCTGACACCTGGTCAGCCTCCTGCATCTGCCAACTGTGGCCCCCAAAGGGAAGCAGTGTTTTATTCCTGAGCATGTCATTTTAGAGACAGTCCTGGGTCTCACCCTCACCTCTCCAGTCCTCCTTCATTTTCCTTGAGGCTTCACATAAATTTTGAGAGTTCCCCTGAATTTTCTAATAAGGAGAGACTTCCAGTAATGAGACAACTAGCCTGTCTAAAAAGCTAGCCTGCACCTTGGAGTGGCTATGCCACTTACTACCTGTAAGACCCGGAGGAAGTCATTCCACATTTCCGAAGCTAGGTCCCTGATCTACAGAGTGGAACTCCCAAAATGTATATTCCAGTGCTGAGCATACAGGAGCTGTCTCAACCCCAGCCAGGAGTGAATGAAGAGATGCGCATGCATGTGTGTCTGTGTGTATACATGCCTCACATGTTAACGGAAGACACCGTGAGAATTAAGTAAGACAGTATATGTGAATATGATTTCTGGAGCTTTTGCAGAAAATGAACACAACAGTTTCTTCTGGGATAGAACAGCTGTGGTGAGGGCTGAGAAGAGGCCCCTTTCTTCTTATGGACAGACACAATATGTGTCTATGGAATTACTTTTATAATTAAAAAGTTGAAAATTGTAAAAGATGAATGTAATTAATGGCAATACACAGTGGATTCAAGTGCATTTTTATAGTAAGCTTTGCCAAGCAAAATTATAGTGTTAATTTAGACAGACACATATAATAAATGAAACTGATATGGAAATCAACATATTTTAGCTTTAAAATTATGTTAATATTTTATCTAGATTGTTCTAACTTTGTAAAAAATCACATTGATTGAATTTGTATACGACTTAAATAAGATTTCCATTAACTCAAAATCATTATAAAACAAACCCATGAAACAATACCTTAAAAGTTCTACAAGTTAATATGATGTTAATGCATAGAAAAATGCTTGGAAAACATTCACCTATAAGTATGACCCTATTTCTGTTGGAAGGGTGCCTGGGATTGGGCAGGGGTCAGGGTGGAGGCATGGCAGAGGTGGAGTGGTTACCTGTAATGTTTAGAATTTTTGTAGGACTAGATTAATAAATGACATGTTAGTAAACCCAAAGTTTAAAAAAAACAGAAAAGAGTCTTTGAAAATGTTTTACTCCACAGCCCCATTTTTACAGATGAAAAAACTGAGGTACAGAGAGGAGAGAGAGACTCAGGGCTCAGATGTCCTCATCACTTGCAGGGTGACAAGTGACAGTGATATCTGCCACAATTCATCCCAACACAAAATCACTGAAGTCAACAATCAGTAACGGCTTTTTAATGAGCTTTTGTTATGCAATGAATCAGCTAGTAAATGCATTTCCCAACTCTAAATAGTGGCACATAAAAAAAACTTTAATAGCCCCAGTGGAAATTAATGTCATGTTAATGCTGAACACAATTACATACAATATTTTCATACCATCTGATCTACTTAAAACTGCGTTCTGGAATTGGCCCTTAACAAAGGAAAACGGTCCAGGCAATTAGGAACTAATGAGTAGCATGTCAATCCAGCGGTAGATAAGAATCAGGAAAGGCGACACCCAGAAAAGCTGACAGCCTCTGGTTTTGGTGGGGAGCAGATGGGAGGCAGCTGTGGGGCTAAAGGGGAGCACGCCTCTTCAAAGACTTTTCTCAGGACGTGGGGTATGCGAGCCCTCAGGACCTACAGGAAAACCTGGCAGGAACCACCCAAGCAGGCTGCTGCTGGATGCTCAACAAACATATTCAAGCAGACCCGCTGGGCTGACAATGCCCAGGTAGGCTCTTTGAGCTCTGGGACAAGATCTCTCTGCTCCCTTCCAGCTGAGCTGGGAAGTCAAGCCCACATCTGTCCTCCAGGACGTGGCGGCCCCTCGACCCTGTCAAACGGCTGCTAATCATGCCTGCAGATTGATGTCACGGGACTGTTTATGGAGCAGCTCTGCCAGAGCAGTCAGAGGACTGAGGCAAGCATCGCTCCAAAATGCTGGGAATGCATCTTAAACGGGCAGCCGGAGACTTGTCCTAACTTTTATTGCTATTTTTAAGATACCTCTATCCCTGGCGAGGCTGGAGACCTCGGTTTTATTTGACCACATTTATCTCCAGAGGTCACTGAAAGCTAAGAATAAGAAGGGTCAACAAGTTCCCAACGCTATTTGCCAGAAAATCATGGCAAACCTCGTTTCCCACCACGGAAGCAGTTTTAACTGGCTCTAGGATTAGCTGAAGAGTTATCTCTGTTTCTCAAAATATTTCTCTACCATAGTCCCTTCTCGTCATCCTCCTCCTCCTCCTCCTCCTGACTCTTCTTCTTGTTTCTTTCTCTCTCTCTCTCCCCCATGTACATATATATGTATTTGAAATTATCTCAAGTATCTCAATTCCTGGCCCAGAAAGCCATCCATAGAGGTTATGGCTCTGCTTTCTAAATCCCCAGAGAATTGAGTGACCCAGACAAGTTCACACAGCATGCAGTGGGCAGGAATCACATGAGGCAGAGATTTCCATCAACAACCCTTATCGATCTAGGAAATGTAGCCCCCAAAGCACACCTGTTTGGACATCTACCTATATTTCACAGTAGGGCATCTCTGTATGTTAAATGTAACCCTCCGTGTGACCCAATAGTCTTCACACTGTAGGCAAACACATAACACCAGTAAAAAGCTTGATCTCATCACTGTCCTCTGAGACCCCTGCCGTGGTACCCCATGGCCCTAAGAGAGATTCCACACACCTCAACAGGACCAGCATCCTCTCCTTAATATGGAGTTTCTTTCTTCTTTCGGCCCCTCTGTCATAGCTTACCCCTCACGCCTGAGCCTGTCTTTCTGGAATAGTGTTCTCTCTGAACCTCCGTCACCCTCTGACATACCCCTTGCTGCCTCATGGCCCACCACCCTCCCCACCCTGCTTACCAGCCAGACTGACTTGGCCATATGAATGAGGAGTTTCAATGGGCTAATCTCCACAGCCATTCTTGTACTGTTCGTTCTTCAGGCTTCATCTCCCTTGAAACATCCCTTGAACACTTAAGTCTGGGTTAGGTACAGGGCCTCCCTCCTCAGGGATCCCATAGCTCTCTGAAGTTACCCTATTGCCAGTCATTTTAAAGCTGTATTTTGATTTTAATTCCTTATTTACTTACTTGTCTGCTCCATCCAGACTTCTTGAGGGAGGCACTGTGTCTTGCTCCCTATTATATAACCAGTGCCAAGCCTTTAGGAGAGTCTCAAAAATACTTGCCTAGTGAATCTGTAATCCTCACTGGTACTGAGAGGGAGGAAGGAAAGATGATGGATGCTTCAAAGTCACTTCAGCTTGATCTTGGGATGATTTATTTTCTGCAGATAAATTTTCTTGGCAGAAATATAGAATGAAAGTCCACGTTCTATGCATGTGCCCACTGATAATTCTGCCATTCAGTGTCAGATTTTATTCTAAAACAGGCCACAAATAAGCCATGGCTCTTGTCTACTTACATGGGAATAATGAGGAAACGACTATCAGAGCTTCACAGCTGGCTGGAAAAGCCAGTGACTCTGAAGGCAGACACAAGAAAGCTCAACCTCATCTACACATACTCACAATACCTGGTGTCCTGGGCGTGGGGTGTCTTGGCTGAGTAGCACCCATTTGCCTTCTTTCTCACTACAGTTCCTGGCAATCATATGGAGCTTTAAAACGCAGTCGCCATTGACTGAGTGGAGCTGGGAGGTGGGCAGAGACTGGATTTGGGCAGGCTGGATTGAATGAAAGCTTGCCTAAGATTAGACTTACCCTCAACTTCCCATAGGGACCATTACAATCCCTATTAATTTAAGGCAGTTTAAGCCAGTGATATATCTGAAAAGCATATTCGTAAGTGTTAGTGGAACATCTGATGGTCAAGGGCAGGATCAGAGATCCTTGTGGTCTATGAGGACAGCTGCTACCAGAGCAACTGAAGAAACAGATGATGTGAGCCTGACTTTCTCACATGACAAGCCACACTGGTGCTGCTTCCCATTGCCCATGGAGGTGGAGACCTGCGCACCAAGATGGATGTGAGTTTTAGACCCTGCTAGAGAAGACCTAGATGCTACTGCAAAGGCCTTGAGCTGGTCCAGAGCCGCCACGCTGTGGAACTATGTCATTGGGGTCTGCAGACCCAAGTCCGACACCATGGACAGTCTAGAATGCCAGCCACACAGAGGGGTCCCTGGGTAGTGCATGGCCGCCAGCAAATCTCCCTGCAATGTGATTTTAGTATAAGAGTCAGATTCTTTATATGCCCAGATGCAAAAAATCGTGAAATATCTAGGCTAATAAAAACTGATACTTATGAGTAAATTTATTTACCCATTCTTGGGTCCGGTTCCTCATTTTTTATCTTTCCTTGGTTGGCTAGAGTAGACACCTGAAGTTATCATTCCTGGAACCAGAAT
Organism: Sapajus apella; assembly: GCF_009761245.1. Classification (NCBI taxonomy): domain Eukaryota; kingdom Metazoa; phylum Chordata; class Mammalia; order Primates; family Cebidae; genus Sapajus; species Sapajus apella. The sequence continues at coordinate 6,871,851 of NW_022437026.1, forward strand.
ATCCTTCTGTTTAAACCATAGATTGGTACAATTGTTTAACTCAGCCACCCAGGCTGGGAAAACCAATGGGTGTTCTCTCGCTCATGGTCTCAGACTGTGAATCTGAACCTAAGTGGCTATCTTACAAAAGGCTGGCCTTGGACACCAGGGTCCCAGGTGGGAAAGCACAGCAGACACGTCCAGGGCCATCACTGCTGCAAAAACAACTAAAAACACCATTTTTACATCAAATATTATTGGGGATAGTCTAAGAACGCCCTATATTGGTCCTGCAATACCTTCTTCTAGATTTTTGTTATTGTTGTAATTAATTATTCTCTTTTATATATATGAGGTAGGATCTTTGATCAAGTGCTTCATTGGGACTATCTTTTAACCAGGGTACAAATGGGTTGAATAAATTATTCCCCTCTCCTCTTCTTCTCTTCATTTGCCCTTCTTGGGTAAGTAGTGGAGAGTTCGCCAATATTTGGCTTCAGTGACCCTTGTGGTGATGGCCTTCAATCAGGAATCTAAGCTGGATGTCCACAGAAGTCCAGCTTAGTGTGTCAGAGTTGGGTGAAAATGGCCACTTGGAATTTTTAACATCGTTTTAAATGTAACATGATTGAAATCAAATTCATCATATGTAGCATAAAGTTAGGCTCTCTCTGCATCTTCCCTCTCCCTATAAATGTAACCACTTCCCAGTCCTCTGACTTCAGTCCAAACTTTGGAGACTATCATAGCTCAGCCACACTCATGTCTCCCATCACCAACTCTGCAACATTTCATGTGAAATGGCTCATCTTCTCTCTTCCACTTAATTCTTCCCACCACCCTGGTCTGTGCCCAGCACAGTTTGTGTCTAAGTGATGCAGCAGACCAGCTGCCCTTCTGGGTCCTACCAACTCTATCCCATTGTCCTCACTGTGACCAGATCAATTTCTCTAAACCTACCCTTTATCCTATCATTCCCTGACACTAAAAAGTCCAGTATCTTTCTACTGCATCACATTATAATTCCTCTCAGATTTCAGGACTTCCCATTATGTACTTCATCCCATATATTCAAATTCAACAACCTTATGGCTTATGATGTCACAGGAGTTTCTACATTTACTGTAATTCCTTTTTAATCCCTTTACTATGTCTCCTTGCTAACCATATCACCAACCCCAAGTGTTTATCCAACAGCCCACATTTATCCCCACCCCATGACTTTGCCCGTGACAACTCCCCACCTAGAATGCTTTCCTTTTCTGTCTTACAATTCCTAGCAGCCCCTCCAGGAGGTCCACCCTTTCCATTCTAGTCCCTCAAGTAATCTCCCTCTCCTCTGGGCACCCACAGGGCTCATGATTCACACAGAGCTCACTGCATAACCTGCTATTTCCTATCTGTTCTACTCGTTTTCTTCTCAACCAGACCATAACCCCCTTGATGGTGAGGACAAGGCTCTTTGCTCCATAGTGTCTAGAAAAAAGCAGTCAATAAATACTTTTTGAGTCATCAAAATTGATTTATAACAATTGATTATAAATAGAATCAATTGTTATACATTGATTTATAACAGAGCAGGAGACAGAGGGAAAGGAGAATGATGTAAGTCATGTGTTGCTTCACAATGGGGATATATTTTGAGACATGCATCACTAGGTGACTTTGCAAGCATTGCAGAATGTGTTTATATAAATCTAGTTGCTACATAGGTTGCAACACACCTAGGCTGTAAGGTATAGCCTATTACTTCCAGGCTACAAACGTGTACGGCATGTTACTATACTGAATACTGTAGGCAGCTGTAATACAGTGGTAAGTATTTGTGTACCTCAAGATATCTAAACACAGAGGAGGTGTGGTAAAAACATGGCACTATAATCTTATGGGACAATTGCCATAAATGCGGTCTGTTGTTGTCCAAAACATCGTCACGCTGTGCAGGGTTGTAATTCTAAGTCATCCCCGTAATTATTTGGATCTATTGCATCTGGTCCTCCGCTGCCCTCCTCCTCAAGATTACTTTACCTGCAGAACTGAACCTCCTGGTCAAACTGTGAGTTTTCTGGCTGTGTCCCCTCCTTCAGCTGGCTGACGTTGAAAAACGAGAGGGTGTGGTTGACAAAGCCATGCAGAGTCCCATTGTGACTGTAGGAGTACTGGTACACCAGGCGGGGGATAAAGTCGGAGGTGATCGCAATGACAAAAGCCTGAGGGACAGAACCATAAGTACTGAGTAGCCAGGATTGATGCTAAAAAGGACTGTCCACTCTTAGGTTCTCCATCAGAAGGAGCTGCTCTGATAGACACAGAAGCTCATGCAGCATGCTCAGGTCCCTGAGCTCATGCAGCTGAGTCACCTGTCTCTTCCATCTTTGCCGTGTCTAAGTGTAATAAGTCCACCAGACAGTGGCTATCAAAAGAACACAAGTCAACCACTGCAGCAAAGGATGCTAAGTCAGTTTGGACCATCTGGTGCTGGAAGGATTAAACCACTTCTGAGATATCTAACATTGCTGTTGAGCAAGCCAATGTTAGATATCATTGTGCACATATCACAGTGCACGCTTTCCTGAGAAAATTACCTGTAGTGATGAGGGTACTATGTAAGTGTAATGGGCAAGGAAACGGAATGTCCATGTACATCTACCCCTGAGTGGTACCAGAAAGCCAGGAACACCAAGCATATGATTCCACAGTTTGCTTAATTTGACCATTATCTCTCAATGCTTTTTAGCATGCCATGTAACAGACGCTATTCTTGTATCCATTTTACTTAAGAAAACTGAGACACAGCAGAGAAAGAAACAGGTCCTGCTAGACGGAGCCACACACACCCAACATAGCGTCTGGCACGTCTAAGTGCTCTATAAATGTCTGTGGAGCAAACCAAACGGCAAATGAATGATTGCGTGTTTGAACACAGAGGTACTTTCTGCAAAGAAAGTCTTAAATCTTGTTGGCAGGTGTTTATACTGCATACTGCTCCAACAATGAAAGCCCTTTACCAAAATGTAGTTCAGATATTGTTCTCCAAATGTGTATGTGAATGTGAATGGCCATAACCATATTTGAGAACAAATAACATCATAATCATAGCTACAACTTACTGGGCACTTGTTATATGCCCTTTTATCATCACATTTAATTTCCCAGATGATCTTATTTGGTGGGTACTGTTATTATCTCCTGTTAGACAGATAAGTAAACAAGTCTTAAAGAGGCGAGGGAGGTAAGACTGCATGTCATTTCATTCTGTACATGGAAAGTGATTCATACTCAGGGCCCCTGTTCTAGCAGTCACAACTTCAAAGTAGCGGACTGATCTGTTTTCCAAATTGCACCTTCTTTCTTTTTTTTTTTTTTTTTTGAGACGGAGTTTCACTCTTGTTACCCAGGCTGGAGTGCAATGGCGCGATCTCGGCTCACCGCAACCTCCGCCTCCGGGTTCAGGCAATTCTCCTGCCTCAGCCTCCTGAGTAGCTGGGATTACAGGCACGCGCCACCATGCCCAGCTAATTTTTTGTAGTTTTAGTAGAGATGGGGTTTCACCATGTTGACCAGGATGGTCTCGATCTCTTGACCTCGTGATCCACCCGCCTCGGCCTCCCAAAGTGCTGGGATTACAGGCTTGAGCCACCGCGCCCGGCCCAATTGCACCTTATTTCTAAGCCTCAAGATGTGCACTGCCTACATCACAACATTCAAAATGCAGTGGGCTGATTTTCTCTGCCTCACCTCACACCTCCCCAGCCATTTTATGTCATCTCAGTAGGAAATCAGGTCAGAGCCAAATCCCTGTTTGCTTCCCAAGGGAAAAAGGCTGTGGCTTTCTTGGTGTGCACTGAGCTAGCTGATACATTCCTGGGAGGTGGGACAGGAGGCCCTGCCTGGCCACTGTCCATATAGAACACAGTAGAAGAGAAGCTGGCTGGGGCCCAGTAGGATTTCCTCTGCAGTGTAGACACGTCTGGCAAGGGAGTTAAGGAGGTCCCTACAGGTGGGACCCTTCTTCTTCTGCGTCCTACCTTAACCTACGCAGTGCCAGAGTCCATGGGATAATTAAGACTTTGCACTGACAACCTGGAGGAACCGTAATTAGGGACTGCAGCCTGGGCAACGCTCCAGGTATTGTTTAACTCGGCAGTAGAATAAGAAAGGAAAGAGATGAATAGATATGTAGAATTCTTTCCCCATTATTCTTGGCTCCGAAGAGGGATCTGATTTTGACTGCCAGGGCCAAGGTACGCATTCTGATGGATAATTACCTTTCATTCTCTTTGCGAAATTAAAAATAGACCTGCACAGCCTCAGCGACAGCATGATGAGTTACAAGGCATTTGTGTGCTGTTAACCCGAGTGCTGTCACCAGTAAAGCTCCAAATGGAAACGACTGGGCGGTGCAAGGTCCGGCTTCCCACTTTGAAGACCTCGGCTTCTCTGGAAGCCCTTCCCACAGAGCGAGTGTGTCATGGATGTAAGTACTTACATTGCTGATAACAGAGAACTTGCCGATTCCAGAGAGAATGTCAAACCAGATTCCTGCAAGACAGAAAGGAGAGCGTCTGGCTCACTCCCCGCCTTGGCCCAGTGATGGCACCGCTGAAGCTCCAGGTGATGTTTTGCAGGTGAACTACCGGGCAGCTTTGCTGGGCCCCCCAGATGGGCTTGTCTGGAAAGTATTAGGTGACCCCCCTGTCTGGAAGCTTGGGGCACAAGTCAGGGTGGATGATGTGGCCTCAGAAGGCCTCCCTGCACTTCAGGATCTGAGGATGAGGGGCCCAAAGAGAAGGGGGGGCTTTCCCAGCCCTCTTGATTCCTGGTGTGGTGTGACTGTGGCCAGAGGGGACAGAATGGAGTGCCTGGTGGGACCTCTGAGTGGGGCACATACCAATGTCTTTGGTTCTTACAGCATCCGGCCGTCTCAGCTCCGTAACAAACTTCTTTGCGTCGAGTCGCACTTCAATGACGTTGTTGAGGAGGGCGAACACAGGTGCCAGGGGAAAGGAGGCCACAAAGAGGGTGACGAAACCAAACTGGATGACTGCGAGAGAGAACAGCATGAGGGCTTCGGCAGGGACAAGCAGGACTCAGGTCCCTTCTGGCTTGTAGCTACAGCCCCTTGTCCTTTCTCCCTTGGGTCTCCTTCCCATGTGGGGTGTTTCTCAGTCTCCCTTTCCCTCCTGTGCCACATACACGTTATTTCTTTCCAAGTACCTGATGGCCTGCTAGTCAATGCCATCACTTGGTAGCAAAGCTCTGGATTAGGTACGATGGGAAGATATGAGAAAAAAAAGTCTTAACTCCTCCCTTCACCCTTTACGGCCGGTCACTAATCCTACTGATCTAACTCAGGGGTTGGTAAACTTTTTTAGTAAAAGGCCAGATAGCAATAAACATTTTTGGATTTGCAGGCCATATGGTTTTGTCACAACTCTGCCATTATAGAGTAAAAGCAGCTATAGACAGCACGTTGACAAGTAGGCTTGGCTGCATACCAATAAAACTTTATTTACAAAAGCAATAAATAAAGCAGGCTGGATTTAGCCCATAGGCCACAGTTTGCCTACCCTTGATATAGCTTTAAAAATCACCTCCCAAATTTGGACTCTTCTTTCCACGTCTACAGTCGCTGACTTTGTTTAGAAAGTTTATTCATCCATCATGCATTTACAGAGAGCTAGCTGAACGCCAGATCCTGTACCAAGTATTTAAGGAGGCAAGGGTCTGGTCTTGGCTGCAAGAAGCTGGGTTTGAAAGGGGAGAGGTAAATGCAGGCAAACATGTGCAACAAGGTTTTATGTGTGCCAAGCAGGAAGAGAGAATGTGCTAGTGATAGAGAGGACCCAAAGGGAGGAGAACACACATCTGTTCAGGGCATGGACTGGGTGCAGTCTCCACATGGAGCCCCTGGGCACAATCTTGAACAACGGGTATGCAGTTTTCATGAGGATTAAGTCAAAGAAGCCTTGCCAGCTGCAGAAGCAGTGTGAGCAAAAGCATGGTGGGGCAGCCCATGCCCATCAGACAGCTGGAAAGAGTCCTGCCCTACCTGGACCATTGCAACAGCCTTCTGAAGGGGTTTCTTGTCACCAGGCTCCCAGGATACTAGAGAGTCTATCCAGCACATAGCTCCTGTCATGATTCTGCTATATACCTGCTTATAAAAACCCCTGTTGGCTCCGCTTTGTTCACTGAATGTAATCCAAATTCCCTAGCTCGGCGTACAGGTGCTTTATAATCTGCCTCCAGCCTGCCTCCCTAGCTTCATCTCCCAGCATCTCCCCAGCAATGACCATGGTCCTGCCTTCTCACCCTCTGAACTCCTCAGTCTCCTGAGTGTTCCCTGCCACATTAGTTACTTCCACTCATTTGTGCACAAGCATCCACTCTCCAGCTGGCAAGCTTCTATGAATCCCAAGGTCACTCAAATGCCACCTCCTTGGTGAAGCCCAATTCCTCCCACTCTGGACCCCACCACCCTGTGTTCAGGTCTCTGTTGCAGCACCGCTGTGTGCTTCTGTAACTGATTTGCTCACAAATCTTTATTTCCCACTGAGAAGGCAAGGCCTCCAACCCCTCTAGGAGTTCAGTACATATTTGCTGATGGAAACACAGCCCAGAGTCCTGGAAAGTTACGGTCCACTAGGACTTCCCTACATACTAAGGACAAATTATTTAACTTCTCTGTACCTCAGATACTTCAACTGTAAGTTGAAGATAATAGTAATACCCACCCATTAGGGCTCCCAGGAGGGTAAATGATATTATACACAAAATATACTTAGAACAATATCAGATACATAATAACTGTTTAGTAAATAGTATTTATTAGGGGTATGACTATTTACTAGAGGTATAACTTTGGCCAGCCCTGTCTGTCTCAATGGGCAACAGCATCCTCACTGATAAACTGAAGGGACTGGTTTAAATTCCCTCCAAGTCTGATTTGCAGTGATGCTATGATTCTCATTCTCTTAGACAAGCTTCATGAGTCTGGGATGTTCAAATACAGCATGAAAAAACACGACCCAAATGAGAAAAAAAATTCTATTTCTACAGAGGGATAAGAGCAGCCACAGCAGAAGTTTCAGGAAAGGGAACAGGCATGGAACTTTCTGCAGGCCAACTGCTATTGATCTGGCAGCTTGCTCAGCCCACAGCTGTGGGTCACTGCTCTTGCTGATACAACCTCGTCCACTGCCATTGTCCTTGGTGCCCAGTAGGTTCCAGCAGACCCTAGGAGACTGGCAGGTGCCAGTGGGTAGCCAGACACTTGCACCGAAAGACGCAGATTTGTCAAGGTTGGGACCTTAGAGTGACCACCTGGCTAGCTGGCTGGCCAACGGGGATTGGAGGATGGTGGAGAAATCCCTGAAAAACCAGCCCTGGGAGCCCAGTTCAAAACGCAGGATCTCTCTCATCTTTTACATAAGGCTTTGCCGAGGAATTCACTTCAGAGTCAGGGATGGGGTAAGGCCAGGGGGGTGTGGGGATGAATGGAATTAACAAGGAAAGCAAAACACATGTTAGACTAGCATTCTAAAACCTGTAAAATGCATGCCTGTGTTTAAGTGTATGGATGGATGTGTATTTATGGAGTTCTAAGTCGGTCTTCATGATTCTAATGAGCTCAGTTCAGCAGGGAAAATGTTCTTATCATGAGTGACTTCCTCCAGCAGAATTGTGCAAATTCCCCAGAGCCTCTGCAAGGGTTTGGCAAGGAGACTGATGGGGAGGGAGAGGCGTAGTTTACTTCTGAGGGGTTGCAAATATACACGGCATACCCTTACCACATTCGTGCACGTGCTGCTCGGAAATCAAACTTCCTTCCAGGGTTATAGGGAAAATGGGACTCTCCACTTCCTCTTCTCTCTACATATGAACTCCTGAGGCAGACATGAATGCTGTCTTCCAGGGCTTCCCTGCTGGTTTGCATCTTTACCTTCACAAACTCTCCAGACATGGGCTTTCTGTTGTCCCTCTTCTGTCAACACAAACATCTTCCAGTGCTGGCTGGATGCTCTCTAATAGGCCCTGTTAATTACCCCACTCCCGTAACAAAATGTCCCTCCTCTTTTCCCTTGCCATGTAAGTCTCTATGTTCAGCACTGAATGGCCGCAAGAGACTGGGCTCAGCAAAGGCTATGATGCTGGACCTGAAGTGACAGGATCCTTCTATCCCCTTCTCTGGTGTTATTCCAGGGTATGATGGGCCAAAAATAGTCCCACTCTGCAGGTGTACTACTGCTACAGGTGTTCCCTGCTCAGACTGGGAAACCTGAGCACTGCCAAGATTCAACCCAAAGAGGCAGAAACAAATAGGAAGTTTTGCTTTACTTGGGGAGATAAAAACAAAAAACCATAACTCTCTAGCATGCAAATTCCAAATCCAAGACTTGATCTTTTCAGTCAAAGGTTTAAAAGGCTATATCACATGGAAGTCCTTCTGGGCTCACTTCAGAGGACACAGTGATACTGGCCTTTGCCAACACAAAGAATTGTTTCTAAAAGCAGCAAGCCTCCATTAGGATAAGAGCAACAACGGAAATCCTCAGTGCACTGCATAATAGAAGCCAGCTTGGCCTGACCAATAACATATTAAACCTGGCCAAGCCAATTAGGGAGGAATCTTTGAGTTGATTCTCAACCAAATCTTTATAAAGCCTTCTGTAAAGTGCTCCAGTAATGCTGACCTCAAAGACTAGAAACTCCTCCATGTAAACCCCATTGTTTTTCTCTTCTCACCCTCCAGCAGCCAAGGATCTTCTAGAATAACCAGCAGCCCTACACTGCCTAATGCTGGAGACATTTCCTGCATCGGTGATTTCCTGAGCTTAGGTTAAAATAACAAGGAGGAGTGAGTTAAACTAACCAAGACAACATTCAGCAAGGACATTTCAGGACAATCTGCTTACAGAAGACAAACAGTATAGTAGATAAAATAGAATGGACTTGCCAGGATTGGTAGAGAAGATTTTAACGGAACAGAATTCTGATTTTTTATTCATTTATTTAAAAAGCTTCAGTAAGCATACCTACCCTCTCATAGTGTGATGATAAAGTCCAGACCCTTGGCCCAGCATTCAAGGCCCCTTGTGACTTGACTCTTATTTTCGCAGACCCATTTCCTCCCCACCCATGCTCTGTGCTAGGGGCAAATATTTAGCTAGTGTGTTGGAGATCAACTCTGCTTGCCTCCCAACCGTTCCAAAACCATGTGTACTTCCTCAAACTCACCACCCACCATGATTTCTACACTCTGAGCCATGGTGCATGCCACTACTGACTGTAATTTTCCTTCTTTTCTGGTTTGCTGAGTAGCATGCTATTCATCTCTCAGGCTCAACTGAAACTTCACCTTCTGTATGAAGACTCTCCTCCACCTCCATTTCCCACCAGCACACCCAGGTGGAACTGGGTACCTCGGGCATCTCTCCTCCTCACTCCCATAATGCCTTGCACGTGCCTCTCTGTCTATTCGACCTGCTCCCTAGATGGAAAACTCCTTGAGACCAGGGCCCTTATTTGATTCTTTCCTGAGTCCTTGCTCACCCTCTTTGGTGAAGCCTATCACATAGCAGATGCTCAAAGGTTATCTGTTTCATAAATCTGAACTGATTTTCACCAGCTGTGAAACATACACACAGACACACACACAAAAGGCCAAAAATGACAATGTGGGAACTGAAAGCATTGCACTTGATGATGGTGAAAAGAGATGTAGACATGAAGTATTAACGCCTCTACATCACAATTCTTATTGCTGCATTCTGCACAGAAGACTTTGAAGGAAGTTACTGTCAAAACAGTTGGTTAGGAGAGTCCAATTCTAATAAAAATGATTACAGTTTTGTTTTGTTTAAAAAACCTTTCTATTATTTAATAAAAGCAACACAGTCTGCTTAAATAAATTGAATACTGGGGGCTTAAGAATCCTCCTTTTTGAGTGCTGGCAATGCAGGGCTACTGGATCGGCCATAAACATCAGAGGTGGAGGAGACACTGAAGCAGCTTCAGCACCAGAGGGGAGCGCAGAGAACCACCGTGGTGAACACAGGAGGCATTCCCATCAAGAGCACCGTGGACAACCCCACCAACCACACAGTATGCCAGCTGCATGCACAGCTTCATCCTGAAGGCACGAAGCATTGTGCTCGAAATTGACCCCCAGAATGATCTCACCTTCTGTCGAATATGCTCCAAGAAAAATGAAATTATGGTTGCACCAGATAAAGACTATTTCCTGATTGTGATTCAGAATCCAACTGAATAAGTAGCTCTCTTGGCTCCCTCTGTCATTCCTTAATTTAATGTCTCCCAAGATTATTAATATCAATCATGTCAACAGACTGGCACGTGGCAGTCCCCTTAAAGCCCTCTCAAACCAACCCAGTGACCATGTGTGGGCTGGCGGCTCTGCCTACCCCACCAAAGGGACCCCTGTGCTGCGCCAACCTTCCCCAGAGCTCCAGGAGGGCCCTATCTCCTCAATACCAGGTTTTGGAGCAAGAGCTTATGAGAAACCCAGACTCAGCTTCCTTCTGACCTTCGGTTTACTTTGTCGCCCTTGGAGAAGGCTGTTTCTCTTTAATTAAAAATAACTGAAATGCTTTAAAAAAAAAAAAGAATCTTCCTTTTTGTGAGCCATTAATGAGCAATGCTAGGGAATCACGGAAGAACACACTGCTATGAGCTTGTCTTTTCACTCAGGAGGCAGTAAGTGAAAGATTCAGCTAGAAACAGCCCATTAATAAACACTTATGAAAGATCACAGCAGAGGAAGGTCATCACTGTTTATTTCATCAGACCGTATTTTAAGGCTGTGCCCAGGGATCCCTTTTTCACAAGAGCAAGGGAACCCAACTATGCTCTGGGCTGACAGTGTCTGGCATAAAAAGAATGGCAAGTGTCAGTTGAATAAATAAATAGGAAGAGACAGTGAGAAGAAAAGGCATGAGTATTATAGATCCTCAACATGGACCTCCACTGCTCAGGAAAATGGCAAAACCTTGACAGAAATGTAAGAGAGTTCTCAGTGGCCATCACTCCCCATCCAGTCACTCATGCATTCATTCAACAAGCATTTATTGAGCATATTCCATATACTGGAGACCATGTACACTGCTAGAAAACAAAGATGAGCAGATTACTGTGGCATCCTTCAAAGGGCTCAGAGTCTGCTGTGGGAAAGATGGCCGTGGAGACAATCCCTCACAGCCTCACGTGGTGAGAACAAAATGCCAGCATTAACAGTGCTGTAAAGTGCTGGGCAGGGGTAACTGACTCTCACCAGCAGACCCACGGAGGCTTCACGACATTCATCACTGGGCTCCACGTGAAGGACAAGTAGAAGAGGCATAGGGAGGTGTGCCATATGGTTGGTAGTTAAGGTCGCTCCTGCAAATTCACGGATCCAAATTCACAAACAAACTACTTAGGAAATAAAGACAATATGTGGAATTCCCTTTCAGTCTGCATGGAGTCACCTGGGGGTTTGCACAATGGATCGGGTCTAATTCAGAAAGCCTGGGAAGTCATAACAGGAAGGGACAGGCTTGAAGTCACAGCTTAGGTATTAAGAGTTTACCGCATGCAAAGCAATGCAACGCTGGGACAGATCAGCAAGGCACATTGGCTCTGAGTTTTCATTTCTTTGTGTTTAAAGCAGATTCAGTCCCTGCTTTTTCTCTAGCCCCCACAGCAATCTAAAAAGACTTGAGTTGGCAAGATCTACTGAGTCACTTCCTAGAGCACACACTGGTGAATTTCCAGTAAATATTTACGGAAAGAACAAATGAATGATCTGGGTTTCTCACTCTTGTTTACATTATCCACCTGCAAGACAGGAGTGTGAAGGACAGTTATTCATTCATCCTTCCTCCTAACCCTCCATCCTCTCATTTGGACTGTAGTAATGTAGTATGTGAGTTAGAAGGACAGTAAAACCACTCATGATTGGAAAGAAGTTCCCAAGCAACAAATCGTTACTGAGGAGCTTTCTTTGCTTTATTCTTTTTTCTACCTCTTCCCAAAAGGTTTGTGCAAAAGTGAACAAAATGAAAATAAAATTAGGCTTATAGGATTTTAGAAAAAGGAAATAAAGAGCACAGAAAAGAGGACAAAACAAATAAGCAAACTTGGGGAGCCACAATGTAGCTATGTTTGAGCAATAAAGTTTACCCTGGGCTTCCCGGTTGTTGGCGCAAGAACAGAAATGGGGTAGCAGTATAGGTCTTCATCAGTTTTAAACTAAAAGACTGCCTTCTCTCTGTTCCTTCCTTCCCTCCTCAGCACTGACTAGGCATCTTCTGCATCCCAGAAGCCGTCTGTGGTACACTGAGAGCTGTGGTATCCAGATACACTTTAGCCCTTTTTCTTAAGTATGCATGGGGAGGGAGTCTGGTGCAGATAACACCAAGCAATGTACGCCTCAGCAGCAAAAGGACAGGAATGACCGGGGACTCAACCTATTTCCCAGAAATGCTGGAACCAGCCCCTGGGTGCTGCCTCAATTGTGATTAAATGCCATTTGGAGCAGACAGTAGGAGCCTCATTATCCAGTGGAATGACTCAGTGTATGTAAACAGGATGCCCCAGGGAAAGGAATTTCCTGGTTCTTGAGACATTGGCTTGTAGCACACACACACTTGGAGTTCTCTGTGACAGAATATGTGGGCCTCAATGCTGATGGTTTCTTAGATATTCCAGAAAATCTGGGTCACTTGCATCCAGCCTCTGTTGGAAATTTGGAAATTAACCACTGATGTCTTCACCATCCACGACCAAAGAATATCAGAGTTGAAAAGAGCGTGGTGTCACCTAAGTTACTCCTCCGTCTGAAGCTCAGGCCATTCTACTCCTTTAATAAGCGGCCACTTTCACCTGATCGTTGTCAGGCAGGGAACTTGGTACCAGAGCCTGTCATTTTCATTGCTCTTGATTCTCTGTCTCAGTTTTAAGTCACCGGGACTTTGGAGTATTCGCTATAAAGCATTATCATAGCGGTAGTTGTCTAACATACTGGGTAGTTCGCCTGAACTACCCAGATAATTTTATAAGTTCATCAAGTTATGCTGCTATAGGAGACTTGCTCTAAGGATGACAGCATTCTCTAATTACCAGCACTTCAAAATATGGAGACTTTGCACTGCAAGAGGCGGAATGGGTTGTCCCAACTAAATCAATACCACGAGGATATCTGGAGAGTTTCAGTGAAAGGTAATGTCTGTAGGGTCCAACTGACAGTGCGTCCCCACACCCACCCGGCCCAGAAGGTCCTGACTACAGGAGCACTTCTTACCTTCTTCCTTCTTAAGCAAACATTTATGGAGCACTTACTGTATGCCAGGCCTTGTGGTGAAGTGCTGTGAATCAATAGGACACAAATCTCACCCTCAAGAAGCTTCTGTCACAAGGTAGTGAGTATCATGACCCTGGGCCACTGGTCTTCAGGTGAGAAGAACTAACAATCACATCATTGATTTATCTGAATAAAACCGGTGATAAAACTTTACCAAGAGATTCTTTGATTCTTTGGGGACTTGTGACTAAACTCTTATGGGATTAAACTTGGACCTACACCTTTCTGCTCTGGAGGAAAAGTCAAATGGCTGCAAGTGGCCAGAGAATGCAAGCTTGCAGCTCTTAAAGTAAATGAAGAATTTCCTTTCATCAGGCCCTGAGGAAAAGCCCCTGGTAGGGCTGTGAGAGGCCTGTGGCAATGGAGCTTTGAAGCCCCACTTTGGGATCAGGGACAGTGATGATTAATGTCATGGCCATCTCCTGGGCCAGCTTTCTTTCCTCCCCTCCCAGATGGGGGAATGGGAGGCGGTTCCTGAAGTCCTTCTTAGTAAGCTCTTCAGGAAAAGGTTTGATATTGGAGATTCCCTCGAAAGCCCGCTGCTCCCCTCCCAGGTTTCTCCAGCCTAATCCCTCACTCTCAGGTTTCCCTTTGTTTGGAGCCAGCCCATCCCCACACCCACCGGCCCCGAGGGGGCTCTTGGCCCCCAAACCCCTCCTCAGGCTGATCCCAGCCTCCCTTCACCTCACAGCCCCTCCCCCCAAGCCTGCTGGGTCCCAGCCCAGGTTCCAGCTCAATTTAGAAAAACGTAAATATAATACATCTCCCCCTGCTGCCTCCCTCCGCTGACGACTTGCCCCACCATTCCTACTGACAGGCCGGAGTGGGCTCAGCGCACTTCCTGTCTGCATGGGTGGTCCTGGAGATCTCAGGGAAGTAGGCTGACAGCTGAGAGCAGGGCTGGGGATCACCATGTCAGGCACACCAGAGGCAGTGGGCAGCTTTGGTTTCATTGTTCCCATTTTTGTTCAAAGTCCAAGACACAGGCCCTTCTGGAATTGGGGAGGTCTGGCCAGTTGGGAAGGAAGGGGGAAACGTCACTCCATTCCATCCTTCCACAGAAGCCCAGGTTCCTATAGGTCTTGAAGAAGGTCTCCCACAGGAGGGTCCGGAAAGGGGCCTAGGTTCAATTCCGCTAGTGAGTCATCTGGGTGACCTTAGGCAACTCACGTCACTCCTGGATCTCTTGGCTTCAAGGTGCATTGTTCAACCAGGATGTATGAACTAGGATGTCATCACTGGAAGGGTCCCTGCATGTCACCTGGTTCCCTGGTTTGAAACTTATTATTCCTGTCAAGACACTCAATGAAAAATGATGACATGCACTTCCATTTGTGTATGCTGAAACTTCTCTGGCTCAAAAAACATCTAGAAATCTAAGAAAGAGAGGGTGACACTGACTCTGTTTTGCTTTATATTTCTAAAACATTGGCAGTAGTGCATTACTTGTGGCACACTGCACAATTGGGTTTGACCACAGACCAGTGGGTTGCATCACTGCAGGGGAAACCTCCTTCTCTGGTCTATTTCTTTATAATTTCCAGGAAGAAAGGGAAGCCCAGGGAGATGACACAACGTCACGCCCAAGGCCGCACTGCCAGATAGAAGCAGAGCCGGGTGTGCACCCGACTCTTACCTGACACCCTGGGAGCATGGGAAGGAGAGACGCTTGCCCTGCCTACACTGATCCTCTAAAGATAAAAGAGGCAGCAGATGTGAAGGGGCTTTTACTTCAAAGACAAGGGTGCAGAGAAATCAGAAGGCGTGATACGGTGACCAAGTTTTAGTTATCCACGGAGATGGCAGAAACTATTGCCCCCAATGAGGTTTTGACATCTGCGGTGGACTTCAGCCTTCTCTCCCACCAAGCTATTTCCCAGAGCTGCTATCTGTGAACTGCGCGGGTGGGTTCACGTTACACCTTCTCTTATTTCCCTGGCTTACTCACCAGAGAGGAGTGCTTAATAGGCCTAGGGTGGGGGAGAGGAGGAGGCAGAGGAAGGAAAGGGGTGGCAGGAGAGGGGGCAGGGAAGGTGGAAGAGGAGAAAGAGAAACAAGGATAACCACCTCTCTTGATAATCCACTTACTGGATTATCAGCCCATAAATAAATGAGAATTGACCGCAGCTCAGCATCACTAGAAACTGAGCTTCTGTTAGCCTAGCTAAGAGAAAGCTGGGGACATCAATGATTCGCTCATTTATGCGGTTACCCCTTCACAGGCTTACACAATAAGTTTTAAGTGCCCATGCCCTAGGAGGGCACTGGACAAGGCCCTGCAGTTTGAAGAATCTGTCCTTGGGAAATTAATTACCAAAGGCATATCTATTTTAGGAGACAGCTGGTCTGAAAACCTGTGGGGCAGAGGCAGGGGGGAGGGGTGAGGAGCAGGCGACACAAGAGCCGGCTTTGGATACCTGCGTGAGAAAGCGCAGGCAAGTCCAGGGCCGGGAGCGCACTCACGACAGGCAGGATGGGAGGGGGCTGTAGGGTGTGGAGGATTCACTTTCCTAGACCACAGGACATGCAGAAAGACCTAGAATTAAATCAAGGGGAAGCATGCTCTGGGAGAGCCTCACTAGGAGCACGGGAACCTTGATGGTTTTGGACAGTGGAGGGATATGACCAACACTACACCTCAGAAAGAATGAATGAGTCAGAGGAGAGACGGTGGTGGCTGCAAGTGGCTATATTGAGGATGTAGTTTTTTTTTTTTTTCCTTCAAAAAAAGCACTAGAGAGGAGGCAGAGCAGATAGAGCAGATTCCTAAGACACTCTAGAGCAAACTTGTCCAACCCTGGCCCACAGGCCACACCTCATGCAGCCCAGAACAGCTTTGAATGTGGCTCAAATTCATAAACTTTCTTAAAACATTATGAGACCTTCCTTTGCAATTTGTTTTAGCTCATCAGCTATCATTAGTGTTGCTGTATTCATGCGTGGCCCAAGACAATTCTTCTTCCAGTGTAGCCCAGGGAAGCCAGACAATTGGACACCTCAGCTCTAGGGGAAAGATCGTCGACACAGCAAACCCACTGGATGGGAGGTGTATGGAGACAGAACGGAGAATGAGCAGTGATGTTAGATTTCTCAGCCAGGGGCCTGGAGGATGGCGGGGCCAGTAATGTGGCAGAGAACTCAGAAAGGAGTTAAGGAGATGAAGCTCGCAGGCAGAAAGCCTTCGGAATGTCTCCCCTGAAATGGATTCTCCTCTGGGCCCTTTCCTGCTTTGTCTGAAGTCTTGAGGCAAGCCTGGGCAGTGAGAGGGAGAAGAGCCTCCTGTTCAGAGTTTGCTCGGCCTCAGTAGGTGGTTTCTAAAACCCAAAGACGAGGCCAAAAGAATGAGAACAGGCGATTGTTGAGAACACCTCTCTGCTGGTCAGCTGGAAGCTGCAAAGTCCTAGCCTCTGCAGCAAGCATCACCAGGCAAACCATTTTCCAGAATAGTAAGGTCCTTTCTTGTAACTGACTTTTTGGCCATACGGGAGCCAGTGGAATTTCTCCTTTGTCCTTGGAAGATTTGCTGAAAAATCAACTCACAATAAGGCAGATTAATAAGAAAAAAAACTACACTGTGGCTCACGCCTGTAAACCCAGCACTTTGGGAGGCCAAGTGGAGCAGATCACCTGAGATCAGGAGTTCAAAACCTAGCCATGGTGAAACCCCATCTCTACTAAAAATACAAAAATTAGCTGGGTATGGTTGCGGGCGCCTGTAGTCCCAGTTATTCAGGAGGCTGAGGCAGGAGAATCGCTTGAACCCAAGAGGCAGAGGTTGCAATGAGCCGAGATTGTGCCATTGCACTCCAGCCTGGGCAACAAGAGTGAAATTCTGTCTGAAAACAAAACAAAAACTACCAATGTATTACTGTTATACACATGAGGGAAATCACAGAGTGATTGCCCAGTATCCCAATGCAGCACACGTGTTCACATACCTACTTCTTAAGGGAAAGGGAGTGAAGAAGTGTGATGATTTTTAGGGGACAGTAAGTGATTTCAGGGGAATTTCATGGGCTTAAAGAACATGCAATGGTTTGGGCCAAAGACTGTTGGGTCTGCAGATCAGACAATGATTTGTGACAAAAGTCTGTCCAGGTTTGTTGGCCGACTTTAGTCTTCTTTCCTGCAATGTGGGTTCAGTTCATGAAAACTCAGGGAAAGGATTAGAGGTAAATGTTCTTTCCTTTGGTAGGCCCAGACTTTTAGGTCGCTAAGGGAAATTCAGCCTATGTTTTGGGAGAGGTAGAGGATGGAGAGAAGAGTGGGAGAGATTGTTCTCCTTGGTGCGTCTGTCTGGTCCTTATGTAGACAGGAGAAAAGTCTCTTCTAGCATCTGTTCATCTCTAGGGTCTTTAAATCAAAATACTTTCTATGCCAGAGTGTCATACTTTGGCGTGAAGTTCCCTGAGCCCCTCCACACATCTCTCTCTGACACCAGACCCTGAAACTCTGGAAGCCACAGGCTACGTCCGTTGTCTCTGTGTCCCCAGTGCCTGGCAGCAGTGCAGACACCACAGCACTGCCCCGGGGAAGGGCAGGAGTGGGGGTCACCGCAGAGGGAGGGATGTGGCCTTGGAGTTGAGGTCAGGCCAAGTCTGAAAGAGATCATCCCACCCTGTCCACTCACACTAATGACTTGACCCCTTAAGTGACAGGAATAAATTAAACTCAGAGGTGACTTTTCTTTGAGGGAAACCCTGCTAATAAACATGGTTCACTTTGGTCTTGGGAAACTAAATTAAAAAAATACACAAATATGTCCACAGTGAAGAAGGTGGCCCACATGTCATGGAATCAAAAGAAGCAAGGCTTCTTCTATTTTCAAATATGTCCACAGTGAAGAAGGTGGCCCACATGTCATGGAATCAAAAGAAGCAAGGCTTCTTCTATTTTCTTCTACCAATGAAGAAAAAGGACTTAAGGGGCCATTCACTGAGTAGCTATTTCATTGAGTTATTAGGTTCTAGTCCCCATGCCGAGTGTTGTAACTAGAGAGGGGTAAGACACCGCCCCTGTCTCCAAAGCACTCACATTTTGAAAGTGTGCAGGTGCAGGAAAAGAGAGGAAGAGACAAACTGAGGACGGGAGAATGAGAAAATGGTGCCAAGAGCAAACGTGTCTGAGCCTGAAACACTCAGCAGGAATTCATAGGTAGGCAGCATGGCATAGGCAGATTGGACATGGGAGTGTGAGATTACCAGGCACACGCACGAGGGCCTGCAAGAAGACGCAAAACAAGAGCCAGCTCGGGGATGCTGTCATCTGCTGCACCGGGCGGTGCGAACTTTATCGAAAAAGAAGTCAGTAGCATTGAAGGATATTAAGTAGAAAAATGGATACGGTCTGGTTTGCATTTTTTTTCTTTTTTTTGAGATGAAATCTCACTCTTCCACCCAGGCTGGAGTGCGGTGACGTGATATCAGCTCACTGCAACCTCCACCTCCTGGGTTCAGGCGATTCTCCTGCCTCAGCCTCCTGAGTAGCTGGGATTACAGGCACATACCACCATGCTCGGCTAATTTTTGTATTTTTAGTAGATATGGGGTTTTACCATGTTGGTCAGGCTGGTCTCAAACTCCTGACCTCATGATCTGCACACCTCGGCCTCCCAGTGTGCTCTTACCGGCATAAGCCATGGTTTGCATTTTTTAAAAACCATTCTAAAAAGCAAGAAGGTAAGGTAGAAGGAGCGAAATAAACAAAGCAGGGAGACAACTTAGGGTGCATTTGCAGTAATTCCAAAGAGAAATGGTGAGGGTTCAACTAAGAATCCAAAATTCTCAGTAGAGACAAAGTCAGCGAGGTAAGTATCCACAAATAGAAACTCTCCCCAGTTAGAGTTGATGCAGAGTCAGAAAGTAGCCACAGGGATTAAGACAGGATCCACACCAGTCCACAGACATTTCTCCTGAACCCAGAGGCTCAGACTTGAAATTTCAGGAGCCAACTCAAATGCGACCACAAGGGCTTTAATGCCTGGTCTCTGAGAGGAAGCTGCCTCATGTATTTCCCTGCCAGGATGATTTCTACCTGGTGCACATTTCCAGAGAGCAGGAGAGACTGGGGGCCCTTCGCCCTTCAAAACAATTATCTGGCTTTTACTCCAAATAAATGAATCAGTAAACATATAATCACTGATGCACTTCCCTTTCTGTTAGGGTTTAACAGCTCATGACCAAGAAAAATAAGATCTGCTCTCATGACTGTGTGAATGACAAGAAATTCATCTCATCAGCTACAGAAATAGCCCAAGGGCTTCAAAATTCTGGTTACATTTAAGAAGCTGCAGGAGGGGGCATCCCAAGATGGCCGAATAAGAGGCAGGTCTGGAAAGCAGCTCGCAGCAAGAGAGATGCAGAAACTGAGTGGTCTCCGCAATTCCAAACGAGGTACCAGGTTCATTTTGTGGGTCCGGTTGGACAGTGGGTATAAACCAAATAGGGCAAGTTGAGGCAAGGCGGGGCACTGCCCCACCCAGGAAGTGTGTGCAACAGACCAGAGGACCAGGGGATTTCCCCCTCTAGGACTTTAGTTTGGATACAGTGCTCCTCCCAAGCCCTCTACAACCCACAGAGCAGGACATCTTTGCCAGGCTGAAAAGCCTCAGCGAGCTGCCTGAACAGGGCAGAACAGCAACTTCGGCCGGTGCCGCGGGGACTGTCAGCATAGATCTAGGCAGAAGCACTGGCTGACGCAAAAGCCAGAAAGCTGGCTGGACACAGACACCTGCCCCCAGAAAGAAGGGGAACTGAAAACAGGGAAACAGCCCACACGGCAGGACAGGCCCCCTGCACAAAGCCCAGAGGCTAAAAAACTCTCACTCCAGAGTTTCGCACCCAGAACATGAGAGAGCAACCAGGGATGATTGAGCTCAGCAGGGGGAAGGGCAGCCGCCATTGCAGAAGCCAGCCTAATTTTCCTGAGTAAATAAAAGACGCAGCAGCTCCACTGAATCTGTGGCAGGCCAGCAGCCCCTCTGCAGGCAGACAAAGGAAAGGCCGCCTCTCCAAGCAGCTACCTGAGATCAAAACTATATAAATCCAAGGAGATGGGAAGAAACCAGCACAAGAAGAATGAAACCATCAAAAACGAGAATGCCTCTCCCCCACCACGAGATCACAACTCCTCACCAGCAAGGGAACAAAGCTGGACGGAGAATGAATTTGACGAATTGACAGAAGCAGGCTTCAGAAGGTGGGTAATAACAAACTTCTCTGAGTTAAAGGAACATGTTCTATCCCAATGCAAAGAAACTAAAAACCTTGAGAAACGGTTAGACGAAATGCTAACTAGAATAACCAGCTTAGAGAAGAACATAAACGACTTGATGGAGCTGAAAAACACAGCACAAGAACTTCGAGAAACACATACAAGTTTCAATAGCTGAATAGATCAAGCAGAGGAAAGCATATCAGATCTCGAATATCAACTCAATGAAATGAAACAAGATGGCAATAAAAGAGAACAAAGAGTGAAAAGAAATGAACAAAGCCTTCAAGAAATATGGGATTATGTGAAAAGACCTAATCTACACTTGATCAGTGTACCGGAAGATGACGGGGAAAAAGAATCCAAGCTGGAAAACACTCTTCGGGATATTATCCAGGAGAACTTCCCCAACCTAGCAAGGCAGGTCAACATTCAAATACAGGAAATACAGAGAACACCACAACAATACTCTAGAAGAGCAACGCCACGGCACATAACCATCAGATTCACCAGGTTTGAAACAAAGGAAAAAATGCTAAGAATACCCAGAGAGAAACATCAGGTCACCCACAAAGGGGAGCACATCAGACTCACAGTGGATCTCTCAGCAGAAACCCTACAAGCCAGAAAAGTGTGGGAGGCAATATTCAACACCCTTAAAGAAAAAACTTTCAACCCAGTTTCATATCCAGCCAAACTAAGCTTCATAAGTGATAGAGAAATAAAATCCTTTACAGACAAGCAATTGCTGAGAGATTTTGTCACTACGAGATCTGCCCTACAAGAGCTCCTGAAGGAAGCACTAAACACAGAAAGGAAAACCCAGTAACAGTCACTGCAAAAAAGAAGCAAATGGTAAAGACCAATGACGCAATGAAGAAATTACGCCAACCAAAGGGCAAAATAACCAACCAGTAATAAAATGGCAGGATTAAATTCACACATAACAATATTAACATTAAATGTAAATGGACTAAATGCCCCAATCAAAAGACACAGACTGGTAAATTGGATAAAAAGCCAAGAACCATCGGTGTGCTGTATTCAGAAGACCCATCTCATGTGCAAAGACACAAAGAGACTCAAAATAAAGGGATGGAAGAAGATTTACCAAGCAAACGGAGAGCAAAAAAAAGCAGGGGTGGCAATCCTAGTTTCTGATAAAACGGACTTTAAACCAAAAAAAAATCAAAAGAGACAAAAAAGGGCATTGCATAATGGTAAAAAGACAAATACAACAAGAAGAGATAGTTATTCTAAATATATATGCACCCAATACAGGAGCACCCAGGTACATAAAGCAAGTCCTTAATGACCTGCAAAGAGACCTAGACTCACACACAATAATAGTGGGAGACTTTAACACTCCACTGTTAATATTAGACAGATGAATGAGACAGAATATCAACAAGGAAATCCAGGACTTGAACGCAGATCTGGACCAAGCAAACTTAAGAGACATTTACAGAACTCACAACCCCAAATCCACAGAATATACATTCTTCTCAGCACCACATCTCACTTACTCTAAAATCGACCACATAATTGGAAGTAAATCACTCCTCAGCAAATGCAAAAGAATGGAAATCATCACAAACAGTCTCTCAGACCACAATGCAATCAAATTAGAACTCAGGATTAAGAAACTAATTCAAAACCACACAACTTCATGGAAAATGAACAACTGGCTCCTGAATGTTGACTGGATAAGAAATGAAATGAAGGCAGAAATAAAGATGTTCTTCAAAACAAACAAGAATGAAGTGTCTAGAGGGAAATTCATAGCCATAAATGCCCACAGGAGGAGCAAGGAAAGGTCTAAAATCAACACCCTATCATCAAAATTGAAAAAGTTAGAGGAGCAAGATCAAAAAACTCAAAAGCTAGAAGAAGACAAGAAGAAAGTAAGATCAGAGCAGAACTGAAGGAGACAGAGACACAAAAAACCCTTCAAAAAATCAACAAATCCAGAAGCTGGTTTTATGAAAAGATCAACAAAATAGATAGACCACTAGCCAGACTAATAAAAAAGAAAAAAGAGAAGAATCAAATAGATGCAATAAAAAATGACAAAGGGGACATCACCACTGATTCCACAGAAATACAAACTACCATTAGAGATTACTAAAAACAACTCTATGCACACAAACCAGTAAATCTGGAAGAAATGGATAAATTCCTGGACACTTGCCTCCTCCCAAGCCTAAACCAGGAAGAAGTTGAAACCCTGAATAGACCAATAACAAGGGCTGAAATTGAGGCAGAAATTAATAGCCTACCAACTAAAAGAAGCTCAGATCCAGATGGGTTTACAGCTGAATTCTACCAGACATACAGAAAGGAGCTAGTACCATTCCTTCTGATACTATTCCAAACAATGCAAAAAGAGGGAATCCTCCCCAACTCATTTTATGAGACCAACATCATCCTAGTGCCAAAACCACACAGACACAACTAAAAAAGAAAACTTCAGGCCAATATCCATGATGAACATCAACACAAAAGTCTTCAATAAAATACTGGCAAAGAGAATGCAATAGCAAATCAAAAAGCTTATTCATCATGATCAAGTAAGCTTCATCCCAGGGATGCAAGGCTGGTTCAACATACGCAAGTCTATAAATATAACCCATCACATAAACAGAACCAAACACAAAAAACACATGATTATCTCAATAGACGTAGAGAAGGCCTTCGACAAAGTTCAACAGCCCTTTATGCTAATAACCCTCAATAAATTAGGTATTGATAGAACATATCACAAAATAATAAAAGCTATTTATGACAAACCCACAGCCAATATCATACTGAACAGGCAAAAACTGGAAGCATTCTCTTTGAAATCTGGCACAAGACAAGGATGCCCTCTCTCACCACTCCTATTCAATATAGTATTGGAAGTTCTAGCCAGAGCAATCGGGCGAGAAAAAGAAATAAAGGGTATTCAATTAGGAAAAGAGGAAGCCAAATTGTCTCTATATGCAGATGGCATGATTGTATATTTAGAAGACCCCATCATCTCAGCCCAAAATCTCCTGAAACTGATAAGCAACTTCAGCAAAGTCTCAGGATACAAAATCAATGTGCAGAAATCACAAGCATTTCTATACACCAATAACAGACAAACCAAGAGCCAAATCAAAAGTGAACTCCCATTCACAATTGCTACAAAGAGAATAAAATACCTAGGAATACAACTAACAAAGGATGTAAAGGATCTCTTCAAGGAGAACTACAAACCACTGCCCAATGAAATAAGAGAGGACACAAACAGAAAAACATTCCGTGCTCATGACTGGGAAGAATCAACATCGTGAAAATGGCCATACTGCCCATTATAGATTCAATACTATCCCCATCAAGCTACCAATAACCTTCTTCACAGAATGGGAAAAAAACCACTTCAAACTTCATATGGAACCAAAAGAGAGCCCGCATAGCCAAAACAATCCTAAGCAAGAAGAACAAAGCTGGAGGCATCATGCTGCCTGACTTCAAACTATACTACAAGGTCATAGTAATCAAAACAGCATGGTACTGGTACCAAAACAGAGACATAGACCAATGGAACAGAACAAAGGCCTCAGAAGCAATACCACGCATCTACAATCATCTGATCTTTGACAAACCTGAGAAAAACAAGCAATGGGGAAAGGATTCCCTGTTTAATAAATGATGTTGGGAAAAGTGGCTAGCAATATGCAGAAAGCAGAAACTGGACCCATTCCTGATACCTTACACTAAAATTAACTCCAGATGGATTAAAGGTCTAAACGTAAGACCTAACACCATAAAAACCCTAGAAGAAAACCTAGGCAAAACCATTCAGGACATAAGCATAGGCATAGGCAAGGATTTCATGACTAAAACACCAAAAGCAATGGCAACAAAAGCCATAGACAAATGGGACCTAATCAAACTCCACAGCTTCTGCACAGCAAAAGAAACAATCATTAGAGTGAACTGGCAACCAACAGAATGGGAAAAAATTTTTTGCAATCTACCCATCTGACAAAGTGCTAATATCCAGAATCTACAAAGAACTAAAACAGATTTACAAGAAGAAAACAAACAAACCCATTCAAAGGTGGGCAAAGGATATGAACAGACACTTTACAAAAGAAGACATCTATGAAGCCAACAAACATGAAAAAATGCTCATCACCACTGGTCATTAGAGAAATGCAAATCAAAACCACATTGAGATACCATCTCACACCAGTTAGAATGGTGATCATTAAAAAATCAGGAGACAACAGACGCAGGAGAGGATGTGGAAAAATAGGAGGAACACTTTTACACTGTTGGTGAGAGTGCAAATTAGTGCAACCATTGTGGAAGACAGTGTGGTGATTCCTCAAGGACCTAGAAATAGAAATACCATTTGACCCAGCAATCTCATTACTGGGTATATACCCAAATAATTAAAATTGTTCTATTATAAAGACACATGCACACATATGTTCATTTCAGCACTGTTTACAATAGCAAAGACCTGGAACCAACCCAAATGTCCATCAACAATATACTGGATAAAGAAAATGTGGCACATGTACACCATAGAATACTACACAGCCATAAAAAATGATGAGTTCGTGTCCTTCATAGGGACATGGATGAATCTGGAAACCATCGTTCTCAGCAAACTGACACAAGAACAGAAACCCAAACACCCCATGTTCTCAGTCATAGGTGGGTATTGAACAATTAGAACACGTGGACACAGGGAGGGGAGCATCACACACTGTGGTCAGTTTGGGAGGGCTAGGGAAGGGACAGCGGGGGATGGGGAGGGTGGGGAGGGATAACGTGGGGAGAAATACCAGATATAGGTGATGGGAGGATGAAGGCAGCAAACCACCTGGCCTTGTATGTACCTATGCAACAATCCTGCATGATCTGCACATGTACCCCAGAACCTAAAGCACAATTCAAAAAAAAAAGAAGCTGGAGGAAGGCTCCAAGGGAGATAACTGAATTCCTGAGACAGGGTTATAATAGGGATTACTTTCTGGAAGACTAGAGGAACAAAAGCTTATGTGTTTTAGATAAACATATGACAAAAAGAGCCCATTTGAGATTCCAGACTTGTCAACAAAGCCCTAAGGGCTTAGCGTTTTCTGAAAGGACAAACATCCTGGAGTGCTTAGAGCTAAGGCTTCTGATTCTTAGGTATGCCTTGGGGTCTGGTACGCTCATTCTTTCACCATTAGGGGACAGACTACACATGGGATGGGAAGAACCTTCAGAGGTCACTATATTCAGGAGCTTCAAACTGTTTTGAGTCAAAAACTTTCTAGATTTGAGAGAAACTGAACTCTGACAATAAGGACGGTGGCCAATGTTCATTGAGAGTCTATGTGTGCAAGCTCTGTTTATCACTCTACATGCATCACCTGATTCCCAGAATAGTCCTTTGAGGTAGGTGCTATGATCATAAAACCTATTTTTCAGATGGGAAAAATTGGGCCTCACTGATTTTAAGCCTCAGAACCAGAGTCATGTAGCTAGCGTGCAACAGGGTTAGGATCGAAAGCCCAGTAGTTCAACTGCAGCACCCACTCCAATCACGCTTAGCTGCTCGATGAACTTTGAAGAGGGTTGTTGTGCAGCCAAGTCTTTGATTGTACATAAGGAAAAGTAAGTTCTTAAAGGGTTAAGAGGATAGTCCAGAGATAAAAGAGATGAAAGAAACCTAATTCAGAAAGCACTGTAATCACACTTAAATAAAATATGAAACAAAATAGCCATGTCTCTAGAACATGTCTCTAAGATTGAAAGTCATAGCAAAATGGACTAAAGAATTCTGTGAGTGAAAACAACTTGAAAAACCCCTGTGTGCTTCCTCTTTGGGATAAGACCGCATCAATATCAACTGAAATTTACTCAGTCAGTATCAGGAACAACCCAAATTGCTGAAGAGACTGTTTCGGTCTCCAGACTTGTTCCTCCCTTTTGGTGCTTAATAAATGTTTGATGAATAAACAGATAAATGAATTCGTGCACCTGTGTTTTCTGTTTTCCTCCCAAGCCTTACTATGCCTCTTCTGCACTTGCTGCCCAATTCCCAAGCAAAGAGTATGCAGTCACAGCATTGGCCAAGATTTTACAGCTGCTCCATATGGCCTGATGTGAAATGCAAGCCTGTCTGGTCTTCAGGGTTCTCCACTAATCCCAGGTCTATATCTGAAATCTCCATACGCCAAAACTACCATTTGCTTTTCTTTGTCAACAGTTACTCATGGCAGGGTATAGTGGCTCATGCCTGTAATTCCAGCAACTTCAGAGGCCAAGGTGGGAGGCTTGCTTGAGTTCTGGAGTTAGAGACCAATCTGGGCAACATAGTGAAACCTCACTGCTACAAAAAATCAAACAAATTAGCTGAGCTTTGTGGTGCATGCCTCTAATGCCAGTTACTAGGGGGGCTGAGGTGAGAGGGTCGCTTGAGCCTGGGAGGTCAAGGCTACAGTGAGCCATGATGGCGTCACTGCATTCCATCCTGGGTGACATAGAAAGACCCTGTCTCAAAACAAACAAAAACAAACAGTTATTCATGGCCAGGAGACTCGCTGCACTTGCCAGTCCTTTTCCTTGGAATGCTCTTCTCTGTTCTTATCATCTATATACAGATCTCCAGAATCAGAAGAGATCTTGGGGATCACTAAATTAACCTCCCACCTACAGCTGGAAACCTCTTTGGAATATCTGTGGTTCACCATCAACCAAGCCCTATTTTGAAAGTGTAAACTTTCAAAACTTGTCTTGTAAAGTTATTATTATAGAGTTACCTCTGACAAGAAACCTTCTCTCATTAATTAATACATGCAGTCATTCGTTCATTCTCTTAGCTTTATGTAGCAGACATAGCGAGTGTTTGAGGTTTTTTGTTGTTGCTTTTTGAGATAGGGTGTCACTCTGCCACCTAAGCTGGAGTGCAGTGGTACAATCATAGCTTAGTGCAGCCTCAAACTCCTGGGCTCCAGCAATCCTTCCACCTCAACCTCCCAAGTAGCTAGGACTATAGGTGTACCACAGTACATTCTACTATTTTTTTTCTTTTTTCCTTTTTGTAGAGACAGGGTCTCACTATGTTGCTCAGGCTGATCCTGAGCTCCTGACATCAAGCAATCCTCCTGCCTTGGCGTCCCAAAGTGATGGGTTTATAAGTGTGAGCCACTGCACCTGGCCTGCAGTGTCTGCTATATGCCAGGAAATGTGCTAGACTCTGGAGGCTGTGAAGATCAATAAGCCATGGTCCCTACCCACTGCGCTTTAGAATCTAGTAGACTGGGTCTGTTGAAGAACATATATGTATGCAATATTACCATAATTCAGTAAGATCCATCAGCATGTGTACCAAACACTATATTAGGACAGAAACAAATAATGATTTCTCTCAAGAGAAACCGGGGCTTACCTGGGAAGACTTCCTAGAGGAAGCACCATGTATAAGGATGAGCCTAGAACATTCAGGTCAACAACATGGAATGGAGTGGCGTAGGGGGCTGGTAATCTCAAGCTTCCTAAACGCTGATTATTCTTTCATATCACATCATTTCAGGATATTAAGTGATTTACACTCACTGAAAGAGTATTCTCATACATTGTCCATGCCTGGGTGAATTGGTCTTATTCTTTCAGAAAGCAATTTGGTAAAATGAATCAAGAACCACATAATGACCACACCTAATCATACCTGTGTGAATCCATCTGGATGAAATAATACTATAAATAAAGATTATATGCACAAAGGTAATGCTTATGAGAGGACTGAAACAGAGGAGAATTGTGAAAAAAGCCTCCACTGGAAGATAGGCAAGTGAAATATGGCATGCTTACTAAAGGGATTATTACATAGCTATTCATTTTGAATGTTACATGACAACTTGGAAATATTTATTTGTATAATGGTAAATAAAAAATAAATGTGTGAGTATGATCACAATTTTATTTTTAAATTCATGTACATAACAAAAAGGGTCTAAGAAATGGCACCAAATTGCTAAAAAAAATATTTAAAAGTTGGATTTGGGAGACATGTTCTCTTCTTCTCTTTTCAAGATTCCAGGTATAAGATTGTTTTATTCATTTTAAGTTGTGGGTTTGTCTTTGTTTTTCAGTCTACGGTCTGAATCTCACTCTCCGCAGTCTTGGCGTGAATGCCTTCCCAATGTCACCAAGTAAATCTTCTAGCTCTTTACTTTTATCTCACTCTTCCCATTTCTTTGTAAGCACTCGAATAACACGGTAGATGTGTATTCAGTGGCATAGCCCTGACACGACAGGGCATATTTCCCTAACTCTGCCTTCCTCAGGCTTCAAAACCATCAAGATAAATAACACTGGGCACTTAATACACAGTTTTTATATGTGCCAGGCCTTCTTCTAAGCACTACATTAGCACTGAGCACTAAGACCCTCTTCTATTCATTAACTACTCACAGCAGCCCAATGGGGGGATATCATTATCTTTTTTTAATAACCAAGCAAATTGAGAGACCTAGAGGTCTTGATCAGAGTAAGTGGATAACTCACTCAGGGTTATCCAGCTAGTTGATCAAAAGCTGGGACTTGAGGTCAGAAACTATGGTGCAAGCGTCTCCCCTCCTTTTTGTTGTATTTTAATGTTTTATTTCTCTTTTTTCAACTCTTAAGTTCAGGGGTGCAAGTGCAGGCTTGTTACGTAGGCAAACTTGTGCCATGGAGTTTGTTGTACAGATTATTTTATCACCCAGGTACTAAGCCTAGTACCCATTAGTTATTTTCCCTGGTCCTCTCCCTCCTCTCATCCTCCACCCTCCAACAGGCCCCAGTGTGTGTTGTTCCCCTCCGTGGGTCCATGTGTTCTCATGGTTTAGCTCCCACTTATAAGTGAAAACATCTGGTACTTGGTTTTCTGTTCCTGCATTAGTATGCTAAAGATAATGGCCTCCAGCTCCACCCATGTTCCTTCAAAGAATATAAGCTCATTCTTTTTCACGGCTACATGGTAGTCCACAGTGTATATGTACCATGTTTTCTTTATCTAGTCTATCATTCATGGGCATTTAGGTTGAATGCATTCTTTGCTATTATGAACACTTCTATGTACATAAACTAGAAACCTTTAGGGTCCCTGCTGTAATCACTCAAAAGAGGAAGCTGTGAAAGAGCTGAACAGACAGGCTGACAGGCATGTAAATCCCACACAGCTAGCTGGTGATGGCGATGGTGGGACCACTGGGGTCAGAGGGTGGAGGCAGACAGACAGAGCTCAGGGATTCTTAATGTAAGCCCCTTCTCAAATGGAAGTCTCAATCTCTAGCAGCACTTTTTCTTTCTGGGTGAGAGGATGGTAGATGAAGAATGGCATCTGAAATATGAGCAATCACCTTTGTGTAAATACAGCATCAGAGAGAGATTAGAAGTAGCTCTTAGCCAAACATGAAAAGCACAAAGGAGCTACACATTTCCTTAAACCAGGTCTCGATGTTTTCTTAATCTATTATTTCTGAAGCAGACATAATGATGGTTTCTTCTCTGGTGAGCTGTTCCAGATTACAACACTGAGGCTTTGCCTAGAATTTTAGAAATCCCAGGGCTAGGAAAAAATTTTCATGGCCATCTGATCTAGGCCCTGCCCATTACTCCACTGTTAACATATGCATGCAATTTCTTATAACAGAATAGGAGAAATGTCCATTAGAAATGATGATTGAGGTATCCTGTGCACACAAAGTTACTGAGGCCCTCTGCTACAAGTGACTAGGGGAAGGGAGCAGGAGCCATATGCAAACACAATGATAGGTGCAATGACGCTAAGTACTGAATTAAATAATGAGTGATTCTTTTGTGGGATCTTATTGATGTTTCCCCATAAACCGTAGATTGAGTAAATGTTTAGATGCTATACCTAAGATCTTTTTTTTTTCACTCTGTTGGTCAGGCTGGAGTACAGTGATGCAGTCTTGGCTCACTGCAACCTCCATCTCTCAGGCTCAAGCAATTCCCGTGCCTCAGCCTCACGAGTAGCTGGGATTACAGGCGACTGCCACCAAGCTGGGCTAATTTTTGTATTTTTAGTAGAGACGAGGTTTAACCATGTTGGCCAGGCTGGTCTCAAACTCCTGACCTCACATGATCCACCTGTCTTGGCCTCCCAAAGTGCTGGGATTACAGGCGTGAGCCACTGCACCCAGCCTATACCTAAGCTCCTAATCTTTGGTATCCTATGCTTTCACTTCATTAGCTCCAAGTCTTGGAAAGAGGCTTCTCAAACATCCATTCCAATAGATGATCAGGATTATTGTCAAGTAGTCAAGAGTGCAAAGGCAGAGAATTCATGGCTTCCAAGCCACATTTAAAATGGTTGCTATCCATCAGCCTGTACCGACAGGTGCTCCTGCCTTCAAGCCTTATCCAAAACAATTAGAGGCTCTGCAACTAAAAATACACCTCTAACTCCCTACCGAAATAGACCCAACTTTTTATTTAAAAGCTTTAATCTTACCCAACCTTATCTGATCAAAGTAGGGGACTCTCCTATATTCTCCAAGTCAAGATGTAGATATCCTTGACCCAAGTGTCATTGGATAATTTACTCTTCTTTCATGGAAACCGTATTTTTAAATTTCAGATTGTACTATTTCCCTTTCAGCTTTATCAGTAATAGAAAACATGGGAAGGGGCCTGAGAGATCGAACTTCATTTTACAGATAAGGAGAGGAGTGCCAAGGAAAAGAGAACATCATCCTAGAATCATCCACCAAACTGTTGACTGAGCTGCTCCAGGTTCTCCTTCCAGGGCTCTTTTTGCCCATCCTTCTCAACTTTCATGTGGCACAGAAGGGAGCATTGAATAGCCATGAAGCTCATGAAGAAGCAAAGGCTGTCCCAGCCATTTTCCCCAGTCCTCTACCTTCCCTGCTCAACCCCACAGATCACATGTCTGTACCCGACCCCCGTGGAAGGCAGGACCATGGGTTCTCACTCATTTCCATGTACTCCGGAGTCAGCCCTGTGTATGGTTCCAAGCTGTAGTCTAGGTCCCACTGCTCTGGATGTTTTGAATGGGCAGAGTCAGTTTCTCCAGCTTCTGTCTCATCTTTCAGCTTTCGAAATAGTTTCTTCAGCTTCCTAGAAAAGAAATGGATTAAGTTACAAAGAGCCTCTGAAGAACAGGGTTGGTTTTGCAAACAGAAAGAAGGAAAACAACACGAAGTTTTCACACTAAAGCTATCTCTGATCCAAGGACAAGTAGAGATAGAGAGACACTAAAAAGATTACTTTTCTCCTAAAGACAACCTGAGGAAGTCCTTTATGAAGATCACACAGACTCCCTCCACAAAGGATCAGGTTTTTTCAAATCCCAAAAAACCTTGAATTCTCCCTGCTGTTTGGCAGGCAACAAGAGAGTTGGCCCTTCCTGCTATTGCTGAGACTGCTCCGGTCCTCCTGTCCCACGGGTGATCTATCCGCCTCCTTCATGGGGGAACACAGGAGTATGCAGTAAATAATAAAAAGATGGTCTCCTCCCAGGTGAAACATTTTTCAAGTCTCAGTAACATTAATAGTGTCATGTTTCCATTAAAGCCAAGCTAAACATTGCCCACCACTGCTATGGACTGAATGATGTCCCCCTGAAATTCATTTGTTGAATCTCTAACCCCTAATATGACTGTATTTGGAGACATGACTTTTAGGAGGTAATTTAGATTAAATGAGGTCAAAAAGGTGGGGTACTAATCCAATAGGATTGGTGGCTTTATGGATAGAGGAAGAGAGAAAAAGGTACCTCAAGACCATGTGAGGACAAGAGAAAAGGGCAGCTACCTGTAAGCCAGGAGGAGCCCTCATCACAAATTCAACCCTTTCGACCTTGACCTTGGACCTTTTAGCCTCTAGAACTATGAGAAAATAAATCTCTGTTAGCTAAGCCTACGGCATTTTGTTACAGCAGCTTCAGCAGACTAAGACAACCACACTCGGGATTTTTTTTTTTTTTGGTCTAGAATGATAATAATGGCCCACCTTCTCAGGATTGATGTAAGAATTAAGTGAAACAATGTTTAGACAGTCCTTAGCACAATAGCTGGATGCTGTGAGCATTGAATACATGATACCTATAATTATTTTTAATACTGAATGCTAAAATATGCCTTAGGATAGAGTTATTTCATACTTCCCATTGATGCACAATGTATACAAGATGAATACAGGCAAAAGAGTGAGGTCCCAGTTCTCCGAATTGATCTAACAGTAAGGTTCCGGGAGATATTGTGTCGGTGCAAAAGTAATTGCAGTTTTTGCAATTACTTTTTAATGGCCAAAAAAAAAAAAAAAATTCAGTTACTTTAGGAGCAACCTAATAGTTGGGGGACCTAACAGTAAAATAGAATCACAGACTTGAAGAGTTTAAATGGAATTTTGAAGTCCATGTTTCATCTGGATGCAGAAACCTCCCCAAGTCCCCCAACAGTCTTCACCCAAAACCACCCAGCCCCTGTGTAGATATTTCCAGAGGAGCATTCCTTGTGTGATTAGGCATCCCGCCCTTGTCTGAAAGTGCCTTTAACAGTTAATGAAAATCTAATCGTTCAAAATAATGTTTTAATCTCTGGTCTAATATTTCCCATCAAAAGCACTTAGTATAGTGGATAAAAGTCTAATCTTTGGTGGCAGAAATTGTATAAAACTCGTTCTCACAACTCACCAATTATATGTCCATGGGCAAGTTATTAGGACGCTATAAGCTTTAGTTTTCTTATCTTTAAAATGGAGACATAAATATTAACTTGCTCATGGGGTTAGTTAAAAGACATAATCTACATAGCATATTTAATTCAGAGCTTGATAGATGTTAAGAGCATGTTAATCAGATGACCTAGAAAAATCTTTAGTAAAGAATTAGTGAGTTTGGTTATACATAGAAAATTGAATATAAACATATATTAATCCACTGCTAATATGCCACTAAAATTACAACGAACGAATAAAAAATGTATAAAACCACAGGTTAATGAAAATAGTCATGAATATAGTAGTGTGTGAGGAATGTTAATGAATATCTTGAAGATGGACAGTGTGTGAGGGAGCTGACAAAGCTGTGTGGCTGACATCAAGTGTTCACAGTGGAAGATGGCAGAGAGAAGCCAACTCATGCTGTAAAATTTCAGAAAGTCTCTGGAGTTGGAGGCACTAGGTATCCCCAAGGCAGGGGGTGGCGACTTTTCAAAGCTCTGCTTAAGGAATAGT
The DNA here is from genome assembly GCF_009761245.1 of Sapajus apella. Lineage (NCBI taxonomy): Eukaryota > Metazoa > Chordata > Mammalia > Primates > Cebidae > Sapajus > Sapajus apella. The sequence goes on from NW_022437026.1 coordinate 6,905,638, forward strand.
AGGCCCCACTGTCTCTGTAAGCATGCTGCCTAGGTGACTGGCACTTCCCAATACCAACAGGAACAAGAAGTTTATTCCGAAGAGAAAATGAACCAGGAAAAAATCTATAAATTCAATAAAATGACAGGACGATAAAAATCAATATGCTCTCTCAGAAAAAAAAAGTGGAACAGACATAGAAGTTAATAACAGGAAAAAAAAAAGATTAAAAAATAATTGATCTAGGAACTCCTTATTTTTTCTGAGACGGAGTCTTGCTCCATAGCCCAGGATGGGGTGCAGAGGTGTGGTCTCGGCTCACTGCAACCTCTATCTTCCAGGCTCAAGTGATCCTCCCATCTCAGCCTCCCAACTAGCTGAGACTACAGGCATGCACCACCATGCCCAGCTAATATTTTTTTGTATTTTTAGTAGAAACAGGGTTTCACCATGTTACCCTGGCTGGTCTTGAATTCCTGGGCTCAGGTGTTCCACCCACTCGGGCCTCCCAAAGTACCAGAATTAAAAGCATGAGCCACCACACCCGGCCTGAAACTTCAAAACTTAATCAGAAAAAGAAGATGAAGAAAATGATGGGGAAGAAAGTACAAAAGATGTATAAGAAAATGTCCCAGAGGTGAAGGACATGCATTTTCTGATAGGAAGGATCCACTCAGCATAAAGCTGAAAAAAAGCCTCCAGCAAAACACATCATCATGAGATTTCAGAACTCTAGGAATGATGAAAAGGATTCTAAAAGCTTCCAGGTACAGAGAAATAAACATAGATCCTATACAAGTAATTGGGAATCAAAAATAGGCTACAATTCTCCAGATCAGCCCCTTGACACTAGAAGACTCTGTAGAAATGTATTCTCATTCAGAAGGCAAATAATTTTCAGCATAGAATCCTTTACCCAGCCAAAGTATACAAGAAAGCCAGAGACAGACTCAAGACACTTTTAAATAGGCAAGGTTTCAAAAGAATTAACTTTCTATGCATCCATTCTCATGAAGTTCCTGGGGGATGAATTTCACCAAGGATACAAAGCAAGGAAGAAAACATACAGAATCCATCGAACAGGAACCCAATCAAAGAAAGAAGGTATTGAAGCTCATTCAGATTGATAGTTCTGTAGAAGGTATAGCGAATGCACAGTTGTGGTTTGAACAGAACAGAGGATTTCTAGAAATCATCTCCAGAAAAAAAAAAAGGGACTAATAAGACATCTGGTGTGTTTGGTGAAGTAATCTCACTGGGAATGGGGACATTTAAACAAAAGTGACCAATAATGTGTAATGGGTGTCATAAAGGGAGAACTTTAAGTGATTATGATAACATAACATAGAGAGTCCTAACCTGACCTAGGGCACCCAAGTTCTCTTTGAGGAAGAGACGTGTGAACTAATTTAATTTATTAACTTGATTTATTAAATAAATAATTTAGTTTTATTTAATAATGACAGATGGTAGAAGAAGACAGAGAAATGTGGAAAGAGCGTGAAGGGGGAAGGGGTTATTCTAGGCAGGTGGAATTACTTACACAACAGCCAAAGGCAAATGTGAAAATGGCTCATAGAAGGAACTGAAGGGAATGCAAAATGCTTGGAGCATACAGTAAAGTCGAGAAAGTGAAGAAAGGTAAGTCCTGAAAGGCAGTACATCAAAGGCCTTGTACACCATATTATGCAGTGGTTCAGGCGAGGGATTGGGGTGTTAGCAGCGGACATGAAGGGAGGCAGGCATATTTGAGACATGCATAAGAGGTAGAATTAAAAAGTGGATGGTGAGTTGGACACAGAAGGGGAAGGACAATGAGGAATCAGCGATGATTCTCATGGTCTTAGAGCATGTGTGTGGAGGGTGGTGCCAACTGCTATGATAGAGAACACAACGGAAAGAGGCAGTGAGGAGGAGGAGGGGGAGGAGGAGGAGGAGGAGGAGGAGGAGTTGTTCTTGTCGTGTCTAAGTGGAGGAACCCATGAGACAGCTAAGCAGAGATGCCCAGTAGGCAACTGCATATCTGTGCCTGGAGCCCCGGAACAGCCTGGGACTGATGGAGATCTGAGAATATCATGGAGAGAGCGGTGGAAGCCCTAGCAATGAACAATGCCCACCGTGGATAGAGCATGCATCAGAGAAGTTACGGGACGCGGTAGAGGGAAAGAGCCTTCAAAGGACAAGGAAGAAGAGTCATGGGAACAGAAGGCCAACTAACTGCAAGACTGGCAAAGGCAAGGCCAGACACAGGGGCTACAGGAGGGGCTTTGTGGTCAAAGTCCCATCAAATGTGGGTAGGTCAAAATGAATGCGGGGGAAAATATCCACAAATAGTCCTGTGAATTTATCATTCCCAGATTTCCTCCTGGACACCTCAGTGACCATTTAAAAAATTAATAAAGAAAATCCCTCCAGAGCAGAATTTAACAGGAATCCCACAAGTTGTATAACACACAGATGGGCTATTGGAAAACTTCAGATTATGATTCCGACCATATGATGCACTCACTCATTAAAATAACTCCTTTGATGTTATTTTTTTTTTTAATTTGCTACTTTTCCGTCCCTTTTCAATGACAAATCTGAGAAACTCTTTCTGGAAGGCTCACAGCTTTCTCTCTGCCTGTGCCCCACAGGGTCACCCCAGGACCATGGTGAACGTCGTCACACCTTGAGCGTCCCTGCAGCAGGAATCTGGGCCCCAGACAGGTTCCTACAAACCTGGCTCCAGAGATCTTTAACCTCATTAAATAAAGGTGGCAGAACCTAGCCCTACACGACCAAAAACGAGGAACACATCGGCCTCTAAGCCTGTGTATTCCTATTCCTTTTCCTGATACCTGACAAGGTTCAAATTTGTTCCTTAAACTTCTGATTTATGGCCAGATTCCAGTGTATTTGAGGAGAACACAGACCTCCCTCCTGTGACAGCTTTAAAGAGAGACTGTTTTATGTCTGGAAATATAACATTTATCACATTTACAAAAAGAAAGCAGAAAGTTTATGAAATCTTACTAGCTGTGTCCAGGGGTATATTTAACAGCTATTTTTGGATATGATCTGGAGCTTTTAGTCAGAATAGGGATGGCAAGACATTTTGACCGTGGAAGTATTGATCTGTCTATTTGCTCTGTCTGTCTCAAAGCATGCCCAGGAAAGAACCTAGCACATGAAAAAGGTAGCATTTATCCTTTCACCAAAAACCCATCTCTTGGAATGAGAAGAGGCCGATTTCCAATTTTGCTTCCATGTGTACTGGAACTAAATTTGAGACAGAATTACAGCAAAGAGTTTGGCTGTGGTGTGGTGTGTGTTTCAGGGGCACTATGCAATTTGTATCCAAAGTCTATTTTGCATGAACATATATGGGAAAGGCATGGTGCAGGGAGGGGGGAGGGAAATCCCCATCTATGAATTCAGATAAAAAATAGCACAAGGTCAGGTTCAGCCATGCTGCTCACCATGTCTGAAGTAATCTCAGAAGAAGATGCCTATGAACATCATACTGGGGGACCCATAATGTTTAAAACCATCCGATCCTCTGGGAAGCATCTGTCACAACTCCATCAGGTCCCAGGAGCCTGGAGATGCATGAGGGGGAGCTGTCCAAAGCCAGATCACTCAACCAAGTTTCATCTATTATCACGGAATTAGTCACAGAGCTGCCTTTCAACTCAGTGACCCCATTTTACCGTCTTTATCTGAAGCATTTTGTTTTCCATCTCCAGGGTCTCTGAGCCAGGCCTAGCAACGGTGGGAGCGGCTGCTGCCTGATGGGAGATTCCTGGACAGAGAGTGGGGCTTCCACAGTGGTCTTGTCTGGGCACCTGCCAGAAGTAGAGGTGGCCATGTGACCCTTTGGACGATCCTGCACTTGGCCTTGCATCTCATTAGAGCCCCTCGGGAAGGAGTTATTTAGTTATTTCCTTTGCTACTCTTGTTAAGTCTCTCTCATTACCGTCAAGAAAAAACACCTTTGGACTGCTACTGGTATGGCTTTGACAACTCCCTAGACTTGAATATTTTTCAGAAAGAGAAGACAGATCTTAGTCTAAAATCCTTGGCGAGGAAATGTCACTGATTGTTTAATAATAATGGTTTGTTTTTGTTGCATTTCTTTTCACATTATTTCCTATTTATGGAAATTGATGGTGTTACTTTTCCAATTTCAGAAACGTTAAGATTTTAATTAAAAAGCGAGTTGGTTTAGAGGATACTAATATGCAAATAGCAAATGGGGGGAAATTTAAAAGTTGGTTCAGAAATGACCGAAGAGTGAGAAGCAATGTTCTAACTCAAGAAGCCTGATAGATTGTAAGGTTCTCATGGCCTTCAAAATTATGTTGTTATTTTTTCAATATACACACATGCACACACACTTGCACGTTTGTGCACAAGCACATACAGAATCTAATGAGAATGTTGCACCCTCAGGGAGAGAGAGAAATTATAGCTGACCACCTAGCCTATGAATGAGGGTCTAGTAGACATTCTTCAACATTTAAAAGTTTTCTTGGAAGAATCTTAGAAAATTGCTTTCAAAAGTAAAGGATCAACTAAAGATGATAACTCTTATAATTGTATATTCTTAATACATTTTTATTCCCAAATATTCTTATCCAGCACAATCACCCATCTAACTCCCCAGACTTGCCTCTGTTTAAAAAAAAAAAAAAGAGTCAAATCTGGCCTTTAAAATGAATATGTATCTCCCTTGGGGAAAGAATTCCATGTAGGCTCTGAAGGTACATAAGAGCTACACTGCCCACTAAAAGTCACTGAGGCAGGAACAGAAGAGAAAACAACTGTCCCTGAGTTGCTCTTTCCGGTTTCACTTCCTGGAGTTGCAACGCTTCCAAAGCATCACCTTTAAACATAAAAGCCTATGCCACAGAGTAAAATGCTGCCTGCCTGGAAACCCCAAGAATGGTTCTTCCTTTCTTAGATGTCCACATTTTATGTTTGTAGATAGCTACACATTCATCCAAGCTGGTTTTCAGTTTTGTTTTGTTTTAATGTAAAAACCTTTTTTCTTTTAAGTTGGATGGAAATCTTTCTAGAATGACTTTGCCAAGGTCACAGAGTGAGTATATTGTAAAGCCTGGGTTAAAACCCAGATCCGGTAGGCCAGGGATCCCCAGTCCCTGGGACACAGACCAGTACCAGTCCTTGGCCATACAGCATCCAGGACACACAGCAGCAGGTGAGCAGCAGGTGAGTGAGTGAAGCTTCATCTGTATTTACAGCCACTTCCCATCACTCACATTACCACCTGAGCTCCACCTCTTGTCAGATCAGCGGTGGCATTAGATTCTCATAGGAGTGGGAACCCTATTGTGAATTGCACAAGTGAGGGATCTAGATTGCAGGCTCCTTATGAGAATCTAATGCCTGATGATCTGCCACTGTCTCCCATCATCCCCAGATGAGACAGTCTAGTTGCAGAAAAACAAGCTCAGGTCTCCCACTGAGGCTACATTATGGTGAGCTGTATAATTATTTCATTATATATTACAATGTGATAATAACAGAAATGAAGTGTACAATAAATGAAATGCACTTGAATCATCCAGAAATCACACCCAACCCCTCGGGTCCATGGAAAAACTGTCTTCCACAAACGTATCCCTGGTGCCAAAAAGGTTAGGGACCACTTTGTTAAACCGACAAATCTTTGCCCTACAGATGTGTTAAAAACTACTGGGTCCAATTTGTATAATTTACATAACTCCTTCTTCACTGGCAGGCTCAATCATCATTTCTCTTCTGACTATGGAAGACTTTTTTTCTTGTTTATGTTTCATCTGTGTCATCCATGCCAGCTACCTGAACTCTGAATGGAAGGAGTCTGATCTATTGAGAGTGGAGGATTCAGCAATAATAATCACAGTGATCTCATATGACCAAATTCAAAATGTCACCTTCATAATTATACAAATTATAAAGAACTTGGAAATAAAAGACCCCAGTATTTGGTAGAAGAATTTTTGTTCTACATCCTTGAATTTAACTATATAATTAGCATGCTCTAGCAGAGCAGAAATGGAAAGAAAACATCTTTTGAAAGAGGAGTGGCTTATATTTGCAATCAGCAGTGACCAGCTTCACTCATTAGAGAGAAATTCATAGGGTATTAGAGCTTGAAGACACCTTACGTATGATTTTAGTGCCATCACATTCATTAAGAGATGAGGACATTTAGACTTGGAGAAGCAGCTTGCCCGTGGCTTTATGAGTTTCTATGCAATTGCCATTGTTTAAAGCGGGCGCATTTTAAAACATCCAATGTATTAGGCACACATCAATCATAAACAAGAAAATTTAGCCTTCAAGGCATTCAGCCATGTGTTATTTTCATCTGCTATGGAGTGGATGGAGTTGGGGGATGGGACATGCCAACATGTTTTCCAAACACATGCCTGAGTTCTTGCCTCCCTTGTATTCTATAAAAGTCATCTGGGTCCAGAGAGAATGGGCTAAGTGGTAGACCAGATGACCAGGGATGAAAAAAGGGGCATTCCATGCCCACAGCTGTAAATAATTCTACCCAGAGCAACATAACAATGTACTGAGAAGGCAGGTGTTTTTCCCAGATATTTGAATGGGGACGAAGACTTTCCATTGTAGCAGTTGTGGAGGGTCTGGCCTCATGGTTTCAAAGGGGCCAGATGTGGCTTTGGAAGTATTCTCTGTGTATTGTCTGGGTGTTTTTCCATAGCAAATGATGTCTCTCTAAGGTGGTAAGCTCCTAGAGCACAAGTGTCATCTGTGTGTAACAAGAACAAGCATCATCTAGCTTTGCTCAACTTTATCACTGAGTGACTTTCTGTCAGAAGGCAGGGAACAGGGCAGAGCTTCAGAGGCTGAATTTCTTGAGGTTGCTGAGTTCCTGACTGGTGACTGGAGGCTGGTTTAGGCAGGGAGGTGGAGCGAGGCACCCAGACATCAATGATTCTGCCAATGCTCCCCAAAGAAAAGCACGTGCCAAGTGCCCTCTGAAGCTGTCCCAGTACATGGTCAGAAAAACAGCCTGCATGCTTAGATGACACAGTGTTATAAGGGAATGTTGTGGACTCTCATTTCTTAAAGTAGGGCTCTTATTAAAAATAATATTCTTTCCAGGTAAATTGAATTTTCTCCATTATAACTGTAGCTCTAAAAGTATCTTTCTGAGGAAGACCAAAAGGTAGCTTTCTTTGGGGACCTTTCAAATAGTCACAGCCCCCAAGGGAGCAGGTGGCTCTAGTATAATTTTACATGGAAAAGGTGATATACATCCTCTAGTGATTCCATTCGGCCCAAGGAACCTAGGACTCCACGATCTTTAAATAGATTTAGAGGGATTCTGGGCTTTTGCTCTTACCAGGTCCCTGACATGCTCCAAGACCCTGGTCAGAGAACTGCCAGCTCATTGGGCCTTACTTTCTCCACCTGTAGCACCAACTGGGTCATAGGTGTTTGTGATAAGACGAAAATCAGTCTGTTGTTTGTTTTAAAAATTTATATAATATATATATATATATGGAGAGAGAGAGAAAGAGAGAGAGATGTTTTATATACATATATCTGTATATATATATGTGTATATATATGTTTTATACATATAAAAATTTGTGGTCAGGTGTGGTACCTCATGCCTGTAATCTCAGCACTTTGGGACGCTGAGGCAGGTGGATGATCACAAGGTCAGGAGATCAAGACCATCTCAATCTAAAATATTAGCCAAGTGTGGTGGTTCATGCCTGTAGTCCCAGCTACACAGAAGACTGAGGCAGGAGAATCACTTGAACCTGGGAGGCAGAGGTTGCAGTGAGCCACGATCGCGCCACTGCACTCCAGCCTGGGCAACAAGAGAAAAACTCATTCTCAAAAAAAATAAATTGTATGTATTTATGTATAAATAAATATATGTATATATTTATACACATAAATGTATATACATACATTTTATCTATACACATTATATATTTATATATACAAATATCTACAAATGCATATATTTATGCGTAAATCTCTGACCAGGGTTTTGGGACATGTCAAGGACATGTAAGAGCAAATATATGTATTTGTATATATGTGTGTGTGTGTCTATATATATAATGGTAAATAAATAATATGGAAAAGGCCCAGCCTATCAGAGTTGCCCATACACACACACACACACACACACACACACACACACACGCACGCACACACACACGCACACACATCTAAGGGAAATTATTTTTTTGAAGAAAATGATGGTAGCCCATCTTATAACATGTGATGATGGCAGTCTTCTTTCAAAACACAGACACACCCCAGAAGAAGCCTCTCTGTTTTTGAACGCTTCCTTGGCTGCTCCCAAACTCCTGACCTTTACTTGCTCTGAATTCTGAATTCACACACAGAATATGCAGTTATATGTAGTCTATTTTGTCTCCCAAACTAAAACAGTAAGCTCTGAGAGCGCAAGGGCCGTTTCATCTACATTTTTCTTCTGCCCTCTTAGCCATCACCCTGCAGTGAAGGCAGTGTTATTTCTAGTTATGTAGCTCAGGGCCTGCTCTCTGGCCTTTAAAGAACACGGTATTCTCCGTCAGTCACTTTATTCTGAAACAAACGCCTTGCTGCTTAAAGTAGCCACACCAACTTCCAACAGCTGTAGCGAAGAACCCTGGGCAAACATAAAGAAGTATCTTTGGAAAGAAAGGGATTTTAAAAGGTTCATGATTGGAGGGATAAATAAAGGGATTTTTAAAATCCCTTTATCTCATTATTCTCAAAACAATTAATGCATATCTAAGAAGACGAAGAGTGTGGCACAGAATCTTATGAGTACTGTCTGACAATTACATCCATCCCAGAATGGTCGTCTTTAAAGTGATGGACAAGAACCCCAGGCCTGCAACAAGCTGTCCATCCTATCGTCCTCAGCAGAACAGGCCCAGCCTCTCAGTTACCCCTGAGCATCTCTGTCATTCCCTAGCTCTCTGATGCTGGGCTGCCTAAAAGCATCCCCTGAAACAGATTCTTCTTCAAAACTGCAAGGCAATAGGAAGGAAAGGCAGAGGCGCTTACAATTTTCTTTGACCTGTAAGCATATTCTAACTTGCTCCATCCGTCTTTCTTTTAGGTCCAGTACAAAGTGAGTTTGTGTTTATTTTTGTGACTATCTCAATGCAAAACCTAATTGAAAGAAGTTCAGTGACATTTTCATAAAACCCTGGGGAGCGTAGGGGGAATCCACATGATAACTCATTCTGTATTTCATCAGTGATTCCACCCTCCCCTCCTAAGATTATGTATTCCACATTTTCTTCTTAGAGATTGTCCTAAATGATTCTGTTACATCTCAATCATTCACATTCATCTATCCACCATTCTGAAAATCTCTTTTACTCCCTTACTGGGAGGACAAATAACATTAAAATATTTTGCAGTCTGGGGACCAAGAGATCTGACTTCTGGCTCTGCTATTGACTAGTTGTGTGTACTTAAGCAAAGGGCAAACCTTTCCGAGCCTCCAACCATCCCAAATCAGATTGGCAAGCAAGGTTTGCCCCATGGGGAAAGCTACTGGCAAATTGGTAGAGAAGTAAATCACCAAGCTATCTAAGAAGAGGAAAGGCCATAGATATCCTGCTGGAAGCCTTGCACTTCTAGGCTAACCCCTGGCAGCAAGGAAAGAGGTTAGAGGAGTTCATTACATACGGGACTCCAATCTCAAAGATGTTGTTCTGGATCAACTGCTTCCCCAACATGATGATGCTGAGCTGAATGCAGAGCTCCATGAGACAGCCCCCTGGAGCACACTGCAGGGAAAAGATAAGGAAAGGACCCATTAGAACAAGGGGAGCTCTGAGAAGTAGGGGCACGAATGAATAAAGCCACGCTGTGCTGGATATAAGAATGGAGCTGGGTTGGGGTGCCAGGCAGGAAACACCAGTGGCTATACTTGCCTCTTCCATGCGGTAACCATCGAATACATAGACGTAACTTCCAGGCCTGCCCACAAACCTGAAATCAAACAGTGTGGGAAGAGTTAGGGGAAGAGAAACCATGCAAGGGCGCTTGAGGACAAGTCTTCTGGGGGCAATGTCACCACCAACGTCCTCTTTGAAAGCACTGGTCAAGCTAGATCACTCAGAGACAGGATTGAACACCATTATCAACAAGTAATCCCCTATAACACTTTGGGTTCACTTCTCAACCCAGTCAAATGTCAGAGGATAGAGGTAAGCCGGGCAGAGGATAAAGATGGGCCTGGAGTGTGTGTGTGCACGTGTGTGTGTGTGTGTGTGTGTGTGTGTGTGTGTGACTTCTGAGCCTAAACACCATGCAGTTTGGATTATCTCTAAGTGTGCTGTCATCACACCTCCTTCCCTACCTAGCGTCAAGAACATAGCTCTGGTTTCAACTCCTTAGTAAGAGTTTTTGATTCCCAGCAAAGGGAGGGTGAGATGGACTAAAGTTGCAAATAGAGGTTCCTGGGGTCAGAAAAGAAAAAATCTTGATGTCTTGCTGAAAATATTCAAAGGAATAAAAGAAGTTTGTCTCATTCCTCTTCTAAGTAGAGTCTGGTTTATTGGGGGATAATAAGATTGTGCAGCTAAGGGAAGCAAAATGGTAAAAGCCCACCATGGAACCAGACAGACAATCAAAATTGTCCTACTTACTTGCAATGACATCCCCTTATTCACCTGTTGAAATCCTACTCACCCATTTAAGCCTTTCCTTCGCTGAAGTCTTCTTGCTGTCTCCATTCATAACTGTTCTCCCAACAATTTCTTTATACCTCCTATTATATCACCTACTGGATATAATCACTTACTGGAGATTACAGTGTGCTGTTGCTAAGACGATCTCTTCCAATATACCACAGTTCATCTAAGGGTCAGGATCCTTTTTTCTTGCCTAGAATGTCATATGCATGTGATTTGCTCTTGCCATTAAATCTACATTGAAAGCACCAGTGAAGTGTGTACTTCTTAATATGGATGGTCTCTCTGCTTCTATAATTTCAGGACAGCCCAGGGCAGAGGTCCTGAGAAGGGGGCTATAGTTTGGATGAGAGACACCTCTGTAAGAAATTACCAAGTGTGGATGATGACAGTTTGCACTATTAGTGCCCGCTTAATGAGCTTTTAGTTCCAAGGAAGCTTTCCTGATGTTGTTGGTTGACACCTACTGGGATATTTCCTTGTAGGCAGCCAACTGGATTGACCATAAAAAATATTTATCAAAGTGATTTTACATCCAGACCGATTGTATAATAAAGAATTTCACTGGCCTTTGTCCCTGGTTTCTGCATGAACATCTAAAATCCTTAAAATTTCCCTTGCTGGGAGCCTCTCTCTCATTCCTGGTAGGTTCCTAGAAGTATACCTAATGAGATTACTCAGGATGGGGGCAGGCCATGCCGGAAAGATCAACCATGTTGGTTGAGGCTTTGAGTCATGTGATGCTGGCCCAATCTCAGGGCAAGGGAAGGGTACTGGAGATTCAGTTCACTCAGATGGCAAATGATTCTATCAATCATGCCTGAGGAATGACACTCCAATGTGCCCAGAGGGTGACACATCTTGAGGACACAGAAGCTTCATGATTAAGAACCTCCTAAACCTGGCTCTATTTGCCTCTCCCATTTGCATCCCTCTACTACTATGAAACTTCAGTTGTAAGTATAGCACATTTCTGAGTTCTGTAAGTCATTCTAGTGAATTATTGAATCTGATGGAGTAATGAGAACTCTGTAACTCTACAGCGAGTGGGTCACAACCGCCAGTGGTCTGAGAACCCCAGAGCTTGTCACTGGTGTTTAAAGTGACGGAAGTCTTGTGAGGGGCTGTGCCCTTCCTTAACCTATGAAATCTGTATTAACTCCGGGTAGTCGGCATCAGAATTGCACTACAAGACCCAGGAGCCACTGGCTCGATGTGAAATTCCCTCCTGCCTCATCCTCAAAGTTCGGAGACACAAATTCTATCAAAACTTGAAAAGGCCACATAGAAGATGGGGGAGTAGGCCCCTTCAGGGCCCAGAGCCAGATTCCTGTCAGGGTCATCAGAACCTGAAGATGCTAATTCAAAATGATTGTGTACTAATATTCCTGCTTCATGGAAAGTCCATGGAAGTGGGGTGGAGAAGGGGCTTAAGATGAGTGGAAAATGGGGAGAGGGTGACCCTACTGTCCTGACAGTAGAGAATCCAGCCTCAGTGACAAGTTGCCTTTCTACTCATGACACCATTATACTCACCTCCCCTTGAAAAAGGCCACATAGAAGATGGGGGAGTAGGCATTGACAAACTTGAGCAAGAAAGCTTTGAGGATCAGACGCTCTTCGAAAGTCTGTTCTGTTTTTGGAACCTCTGCAAGAGAAGAGTGAGGCTGGTGAGATTGGGGTAAGATTTCTCACCTCTCCAGAGTTTTGACCTAGACACGAGCTACTGTCTCTTAGCTGACTCCTTCATAGCAAAAACCACGGGACTCACCTCTCTGGCACATTAGAACTGAAGTCATCTGCAAGGTCCCAGGTGGTCTGCCAGGTAATACAAGGTTACAGAAGGGTAAGGAATATAGGATCACCACCTTCTCTGTCCACCTCCCTCCTCTTGCCCACTCAAGCGGTGGTTTCACACCACACTCCTCAAAAAGGGGCATGAGCACAAAGAGCTTGCAGTCACCGCCTTTACTTCATCAAGGGGAATTCAGTTTTCACCTGTGTCATTCCCACTTCTATGAGATTTTACTTGAGCCAAGGCCCCTGGTCAAAAAGCTTACTAGCCACTGAACTAGAGTTACAAGGGCACCATGACATGATTCCTCTTTCTCTCCTTCATTTTTAGCAGGAAAAATGCTAAATGAATTTTAGCATGAATTTGGATGAATGCAGAAAAGCATTCATCTGTGTGTCCTCTAGGTAATCTAAGACATTTCCTGGTCATTTGTTCAAATGATGAAGGCCATTAGACAAGATGAGTGGAACAAACAGCATGAGTCTAAGGTCTCAGACTCACAGGTCATAGGCCCAGGGTATTCTATCAGGTCCAAGCAGAGAAGTCATGACGCTGGCGTTCCTGGAAGGACTCAGAAACAGAGAAGAAACTTCATAGGTGCCTCCAGAAGTCTAGAGCCCCGGGAAACTCCAGTGGACAACTGTGCAGGCCACTTAGGAGGGACTCCACAGACCATGACAAATGGCATGACAAGGATAAGGGGTGACAGGGTGTTCTTAGTCCATCTGGGCTGCTGTAACACACACCATAAACTGAGTGTTTGTGAAAACCTGGCATTTACTTCTCAAATTCTGGAGGTTTGGAAGTCCAGCATCAAGGTAGATTTGGTGTCTGCTGAGGGTCTGTCTTCTTGTTCATGGACATCTCCTTCTCATTGTGTCCTCTCACGGTCAAGGGGAAAGGCATCTCTCCCAGGCCACTCTCATAAGGACTCTTTCCCATGTACGTGTGCTCTACCCTAGGGCCTCATCACCTCCCAAAGACCACACCTCCTAACATCATCACTCTGGGGGTTAGAATTTCAGCATAGACGTTTCGGGGAACACAAATATCAGGCTTATAGCACAGGGCCACAGTCTTCAGGGGCAGAAGAAAAGCACTAATGCAACATCGTATTGACCAAGAAGCACCGCTTGAAAGTGTGCTCAGCACAGAGGCTTGACGACAGGGCCATGCCAGCTGAGGAGTTCTGTGTCCAGATGAGACTGGTGTACGGGCCCCTGCAACTTGCCTGCTGCACAAATTCACATTTAGCTTTTGTAGGAATCACTGAAGAAACGGACACAAAACCTTGCCTCTTCCGTGGAATACCCTTCCGTGATCCATCTGCTTATGCACAAATCCTTTATAATCCAGGTGAATTACTACCACACTCTCCAGATCAAACTGTACAACACTCTCCAGACCACAAAGTACCATACTCTCCAGATCACACCATAACACGCTCTCTAGTCACAGTGTCCCACCCTCTCCAGATCACAGAGTACCACACCCTCCAGACCACACAGTACCACACCCTCCAGACCACACAATACCACACTCTCCAACTCACACCATACCAAACTCTCCAGTTCACACACTCTCCAGATCACACCATAAGACACTCTCTAGTCACAGTGTCCCACCCTCTCCAGATTACACAGTACCACACTCTTCAGATCACACTGTACCTCACCCTCAAGATCACACCATACTACACTCTCTGGATCACAGTGTGCCACACTCTCCAGGTCACACAGTGCCACACTTTCTTTCCGGAAGCATTACTAGAGTCTTCAGTGGGTAGTTATTATTTTTTGTTTCCTTCTGTTATGCTTTATATGTCCTTGTGTTAACTACCCACACCCATGCCCTTTGAAAATTAATAATAGTCGTTATCATTGACTTTTCCAGTATATGAGTTTGGATTCTCCCTAAGGCAAGGATTTGGGAGTAAGCAGTTTATTTGAGAGGGGCTCCTGGGAAGCTTTGTGAGGGAGTGAGATGGTGAGAACGAGGAGAGTGGAAACCTAAGAAAATGTGCTCATAAACAGGTTAACGCTGCATCAACTGGGGTTCAGTCCCACTGGAGACCTTCTAAGAAACTGTGTGAAGCACACCTCCAAATGTGCACGCTGAGGGGAGATCTAACAGGTGGCCCTCCCTGGCTGAAGGTCACCTTTGGGGCCAAATCCCTGGCTCTTCCAGCCTGTCCTATGCACAGGTGAACCTGCTCCCACAATCAGAGAACTCCCACTGACAGGGAGCGGCAGGAAACCATTGGTGCAAAGAGGAGCCATCTGAAGGTCACCTCCAGGGCAGGCCAATGGCAAGTGGGTGCTGCACAAAAGCATCTACTCCCATCCTCTGTGTATGACAGAAGACATCACACATAGGCATGCACTCTCATTATCTCACTTACTCCTCACCTCCCTGTGTGAGTAGGTATTACATTTCACTTCTACAGATGAAGCGAACTGAGATCCAGACAGGTTACAGCCTTGCTCAAGATCACATAGCAGGTAAGTGACCGATGTGAGATGTGAACACAGATCTGCCTGCTTCAAAAAATAGTTTTTAACAACACCACCCTTTGCAATCGGAATGTTTGACCCATTACTGTTTTCATCACACCCTCTTTCACCTCCCCACCTTCCACTCCCAGTCTAACGCGATGCACCTAAGAAATATTTGTCCCTTGCACGACACATTCATCAAGCACAAGCTGTGTATCAGATGCCAGGCCAAGAGAAATAAAGGCTTCCCCCGTCCTTCAAGGAGCTTCACTGAGCACGGTCTCCGTGGAGAGGCTTTTGCTCACCGCCAAGTCTCTCCCAGACTGACCTGTCAGCAGCAGAGCATCATCTCCCATCTCATGGCAGAAAGAGTCTTAGAAGGAGGCTGCATTGCCGTGTTCCAGTTTCCCACACAGGACAGTGAGCCCTTCATTCACTGCCAGTCCTGCAAAGCTGTCTTCAGTATTAGGAGATGATGCCGCCGGCAGCGATTTCTGCTATTACTGGTTAATTACCAACAACCTTCTCACACTGCACAACTGCACGTGTAAAGATGGCCCTTTAGAGGAAGACCAAAGCACCTAGGCCTCCCCTGAGTCTTGGAGAGCCTCTATTGTGTCCAAGGCTTGAAGACCACCAACTTAGGGGTCTCTGGGTGGGGACTAAGCTGCCAGAGAAAACTCACTGGGATTGAGAACTATAGTGAAAAGGATTACTTTGCTGAGCATCTTAAACTGCACAATGCATTATTTAGGAAATACTGTAGTTGGTAAAAATGTTGTAAAAGATTTAATAAAAATATATGTAGACACATACAGATTTTAATATTAAAAATTCATCTATGGCAAGAGTTATTGCAGGAAGAAGAACCCTGAAGTACAGGATCAGACCCCCAAGAATGACACTTGTATGAGGTCTCCCTGGCCTCCTAGGTGAAATAGGGAGGCAGAGATAGGCCAGGGGCTCATCACACACATTCCCTCCCCCTAGATACACAGCTATATGGAGCAATATGAAGAAGCTGTGGCCAGCGAGACATGAGTGGAGGTGACGTATGCCGCTTCCAAGCCTGGCCCTCAGTGTTTCCTGTGAAGTCCTCTGCTCTCTCTATCTCTCTTCCCTCATCTCCCAGGGAAAATGTCGATAGTACCACTGGAAAGAGAAAGCCCAGATTCCTGAATCGCCATGTGGAAGGCTGTCCTTTAAATGTCTGGCTTAACTACAATAGGAGCAAAAACTAAATTTTGGAGGCTTACAACATTTCTCCTGAATGTTCTCCAACAACTAGACGTGCTGAAACTGACTATTGCAGATGGCGAGGGAAACAGGGACAGGCAGGTCCTGAGATAACACTTGTAACTTTCCTAAATGGAGAGAAAGACTTGCCCCAACTCAAGCCCTTGGGAAGTATGGACAGTGTTTCTGAGCAGGCCCAGAGGTCACTGAGCATGACTAGAGCGGAAGTCCAAGGCCTGTATGCCTGTCCAGCCAGTGATCAGTTGTCGGTGAGGAGAAGTGTGTTAGAGAGAAACAGTGTTTGAGTGTGACACTCGAATACCCTCTAGTATAAATCACTGGGAATTGATTCCAATATCGTCCAAATAGCACATCCTCCAAATTGAGCGAGGTAAACATCTGGAGTTCTAAGAAAGACCTGCAGTAATTCAAAGAGGAAATTTCTAAGCTTTAGAAGCAACAGTTAAAACAGTATTAGTGGAGAATGGCAGCAGAGCTGGGGCACCAACAGCATCTGTCACAGTACAAGCCTGATCAGAGAGCTATTAAAGAGACAGGCAGAGGTGAGACCCCAGGACTCAAGGCCCTGGGAAGGGAAAGCTAAGCAATCCTTTGGTGCTATTTTGCAAAGAGCATTGCCCACAAGGGAATCTGGAGACAGCAGCATAATTCTAAAGAAGTTGAATTGGAATTCTATAGGGGTTGAACTGGAATTTTCTACAGGAGTTGTATTGGAATTCTACAGCAGGAATTAAATTGGAATTCTACAGGAGCTGAACTAGAATTTTACAGGAGTTGAACTAGAATTCTACAGGAGTTGAACTAGAATTCTATAGGACTTGAAGAACTAGAATTCTATGGGAGTTGAACTAGAATTGTACAGCAGTTGAACTAGAATTGTACAGGAGTTGAGCTAGAATTGTACAGGAGTTGAACTAGAATTCTATGGGAGTTGAACTAGAATCCTACAGGAGCTGAACTAGAATTGTACAGGAGCTGAACTAGAATTCCACAGAAGTTGAACTAGAATTCCACAGGAGTTGAACTAGAATTGTACAGGAGTTAAACTAGAATTCCACAGGAGTTGAACTAGAATTCCACCGGAGTTGAACTAGAATTGTACAGGAGCTGAACTAGAATTCCACAGGAGTTGAACTAGAATTCCACAGGAGCTGGAAAAGCCTTCCGTGATATTCCTCTGCTGGCGGAAAGCTTTGTGGTTTTCTCCTTCCTGGCCCACCTGGGTGGGCATGGCCCCCTGAGATAAAAGACCTGGGCGATCCTGCACTGCTTCACCAAATCATCATCTGGATAATGATTCGTGCTCACCATTGACAGCTGGCACTGCGGCTTCCGTCATTTCTTCTTTAGTTATGCATGCTAATAAACGCCCCATGAGATCTTTCGCTTCTTAGGCCTTTCCCCTCCCTGCCACCAAGAGGCCAGGTCCTCCCCGCCTGATTTGTGCATATCAGGTCCTCACCTGCCTGAAGGTTCCACATTCCCATCTTCGGCCTGATTCTCATTCCCCTTAACTACAGAAGACAATTCCAAGGCCCGGTGGAAGTGTCTGCCATTGAAAGGTCACTTTCGGTTTCGAGATCTCATAACTCTGCACCCTCATATGGCTCTGAACCCTCTTGCTCACCGCACTCCCACTCTTGCCCACCCCCATGTACATGAGCAAGGTCCCAAAGAGACAGCTTCCGGGCAGACCCCACCTATTGCGAGCTGTGCTCTACTATAAACATGCATTCAATGAATAAATGCGTGAATGGATGACAGGAAAAATTTGTTTGCACGAATAAAAAAAATTTTTGGCCCATATTAAAAATTCCCTGTCACATTTCAAGAAGGACAAATTTTAAGGAGGGACTTTTTTTTCTGAGCAGATGACAGATGTAACCATATAGGACAGCAGCAGCCGGAAGACTCAAACTCTCTGACCTAACATAAGAGACGGGGATGCTGTCATTGAAACCAGGACCTGGAAGGGTGAGGGCCAGTGCGATGGGAGGGGCTGGGCAGGGGGGAAATGGACTGACAGGTGTGGGGAGGGCTCAGTGGGAGTTTTCATTGAGTGCTGCTGTGAGGTTTGCAGTGTGAACTCTTCCTGTGCCTCTCCACAGACTCTTCCGCAATGATTCCTTGAAAGTGTTCTAAATTTGCTCTTGGGCAACTGTTGAAGAACTGGGTTCTACTTCAAGGTGAGCACAGGGGAAGGAGCAGGGACTGCCTTTCGGGTCTTGCTGGACCTGAGTAACAAATGCGAGAGATAAGGGAAAGAGGGAGACACCACGGGAGAGAGGAAGGGAGGGAGGGAAGGAAGTGTTCCCAGAGGCCAGATGGGGCGGGGTGACGTCTGAAGGTCAGGAAGGACTGTCTGCATCTCAGCCCGCTAGGCAGGACTCCTCACAAGACAGACTGCTGGAGGGGTCTCAATCAGAGCCCCATGAAAAAAAGGGTCCAGTCTTGTGCTTTGAACAACTCCAAATAAAGTGCCTTTGGATTCCATGGCTATGAAGGAGCATACTAGGTTTCGAGGGACTAATGGAGAGAGGGTGAGGACGTAGACAGGCAACTTTCTCTATTATTCATGTGCCCCTAACATCGCACCTCCCCCAGGAAGCACCCCGGGTTGATTAGAGGCCATCTGGAAGTTTCACCTGCTTCCAACCTGCAGACCAGGATCACGACAAAGAGGGCTGACTCCACTTCCGGCCACAAAGGACAATCAGAGGGAATTTCTGTGCAGCCATTCCCACCATCAGCCCTTTTCTCTTAAGTGTTAATCCTCTGCTGCATCGTGTCATGAAAAAATATGAATGCAAATGACCCAGCTGTAAACTGCCTTGGAAAACAATTAGTATGAAAGCCCAGCTTCATCCCAGGGGGCCAGCTCAAGACTGAAAGTCCCCAGAGCTCCATCCTAACAGCACGGCCAGAAGAGGACTCCCGCTGCAGCCTCTGAGTCTTGGAAAAGCAGCTCCTCCTGACCGGTGTCTTCAACAGCCCAGCTGGCAAATGCATAGCAATGGCAGCACAACAGAACAAGAAGATGAGCGAGCAAGAGGGCTTGCTCTTCCCTTACCTCTCCCTAAGGCAGGCCAAGCCTTTGCAAACAGCAGTGTTTGCTGACATCACAACCATCTGTGCTGCCCTTCATTTGGGAATGGGTGGCAGGTGGAGCGACTGTCTGGGTACCTGGTGTGCCACTGTTGCCTTATTAGTGCCATGGGTAGGGTGGGAACCACCCTAGGAGAAGCCAGTCAGCTGTGCAATGAGGTAGCCGGTGCATGGCCTGAGGGAGCTGAGAGCCCCTGAACTGGGGATCCCCAAAGAGCTTCCTAGCACAGGGGGCCTATCCCTCAGAGTCAGGAAGGTAACTCTTGCCCCTAAGCAAAGGAACACGAGACCTAGTATGCTGGTTAGCAGCCTAGGCCAGGAGGACAGCACCCCAGCACATCTCCTTTTAAGAAAAAGGACCTAAACAGGAAGGGAGCACTAGAGAGAGACACAGACAGACAGAGAGACATACTCTGTTATGGGCCAATCATGAGAACCCTACTATATTCGGCACCTACTGTTTGCCAAGCACCACACCAGCACTTGACAACTTCCCTAAGATTTTCTCCCAGTAGCAGGGACAGGAGTGAGGAGAGGGCAGGAAGGTGTGCCCTGTCCCTGATCGCAAACACCCCCCACACCCCGGGTCATCTGGCAAATGCACACACTGGTCTAGAACCAGAGAGGGGAGCCATACAGTGACTCCATCCTCAGCCCACCCTCATGTCTTCCCAGAGGAAAACAACCCAGGGGGAAGTCTCCTTCCTTTCCCGCCATTATCTTTTCTCATTCAACAAATACCTACTGAGGATGATAACAGGCCAGGTGCCGGGCCCCAGGTGTGCAGTGGGGGACAATCCAATAAGCTCCCGCCGTGTCGAGTTCCCAGTCTAGAAGGGTGAGGGAGACAGCTGCAATCATTTTAGAGAGCGGGGAGAGGTGACGGGGTATGCAGTGAAATGAGAAGCAGAAAGAGAGGGCGGTGGGAAGGCTGTTTGAGTCACAGGGGTCAGGAAAGGCCTCTGAGAAGGTGACCTCTAAGCTGAGACCTTCAGGGTAAGGAGGAACCAAACCCCAGGGGCTGAAGAGAGCGCCAGGAAGAGGCAGCAGCCTGGGCAAAGTCCTGATGGAGAGCCCCAAGGCTGTGCAAGGAACAGGCTGGTCCACAGAGCCGGAGCCTCCTGAGCCAGGTGGAAGTAAGTACTGGGATGGGGGATTGGAGAGGGAGGCGGGAGAGTCAATGTGGGGCGCTGTGAGCCACGGGAAGTACAATGGGAAGCAGAGAAGGGATGTGATGAAATGACATTTTTAGAAAATCACAGAAAGTGAACTGTAGGTGGGGGGGGTGGAGTGCAGTTGGGGGGCAGAAGTGGGAGCAGAGACAAATTGTGAGTGTGTCTTCCAGGCACAAGCCAGGCAATATGAGGATAGAACTTGAGAAGTGGTCAGATCTGGGCTATGTTTGAACGTAGAATGAACAATACTTACAAGCAGACTGGATCCTAGGAGTGAGAGAGCTTGCTCCAGGGAGCAACAGTGCCAGGGACAGAGAGAGAGAGAGAGAGAGAGAGAGAGTGAGAGAGAGACAGGATGGTGCTTGGGCTTTGAAGTGAGCATTTGGGTGGCTGCTGGTGCCATTTTCTGAGATGGGAAGAAATGGGTGAAAGGCACCAGGTTTGGGGGGAAAATTAAGTGCTCAAAGTTGGACACATTACATTTTTAGTCCCTGTGTTCTCCTTGGCCCCTGTGATTCTACCTCCCATAAACCCAAAACCCCTAAACCCTGACTCATGACCCATGGTCATTAGAACATTGTATGAACAGAGAACCATTCTTCAAAGTCCCAGCCATCTTGGAGGAGTCAGCACCTCAAGCAAGTTCAAGTCTCAATGTCAAAGTTGGATTGGGTGATTTCCTGGGTCCTTCCCACTTCTGGTCTTCTGTGCTCTACAATATGATTCACGAGGCTTTGATAGAAGAATAGGGGGGGTCCCTGGGCTGGAAGTCAGAGACCTTTCTGTCCAAGAGTCCCCAGATAAGGGAATTTATCTTTCTGAGCTTCAGTGTCCTACTTCATAAAATGGGACCTTCCTTCAACATTTGTTGGGAAATACAGTATGGAAAGCACCAAGCATGGCGTAAAGGCTCAAAGATTTGCTCTTATTATGATGGCACAGCAAGGCGCTCCATCAGAGATTTGTACATTTGTTTCCACTTCTTTACTGAAAGAGATGGAAGCAAGTTAGCTTAAAATCTTCTACAGAGCTTACAAGGGTGGAGGGTGCATTTTGGCATCACCTGGGGTGATGAGGTCCCTAGGAATCACTGAGGGCCAGGGAAGTGAAATAGGCAATAGTAGGACCTGTTGCATTTTGAAGATTTAAGGCGGCAAGCTGAGGGCTTCCAGAGTGGACTCCCAGGGAGACTAGAGGCCCTTGCTCTGGGTCTATGTGTCGGATGGCATCCAGGAGATGAGGGTGGAGGTAACACATGTGTCCTAGAAACAGGAAACCCTGACAGCTGCAGTCCCTAGACTGAGCCCACCCTAAAGGAGAAGAGTTTCCTCCCTCGATGAGCCCGTGCTGTCCAGGCCTGGCGTAAGGAGGGGCCAGCGCAGCAGCAGTCCAGCCTCTCCCATCAGAGGGGTGGGGCCAATGTCCAGCAGCGATGTGGCAGTGAGACCCGAGGAGTGAGGGCAGGTTCTACGCAGGCAACTCCCTGTTTAGCTTCGGACGTTGGCCTGACCTCTCTACCACTCAGGATTGCAGCGGGAAACAATTCCCCTTAGGTGGTTCAAAGGAAGTAACTCTCAGGAAGCTTACTCACAGCAGTGAAGAGACAAGGAGAGGAAACGGCATGGCTGATGCCCAAGACGAACCAAGAGGGAGAACTCATCCTGCAAGAGCTGCAGTTAGGAAGAGATGCAGTTTCTCCAGAGGTGTGGGAGGACCAGGGAGAGGCACAGGAAAGCATTCCAATTCCCTAGTGAGATGGAGAGGGGATCTGAGGCGAAAGGTGCAAACAGAGGAGGAGCACCATAGCCCTTCCTTCTCTTCCGAATGTTTCAGTCCCTGGTCTCCTAGAAAATCCAAAGAGAGGGAGAGGAAGATATTGCACTTCTTGCTAACAGGAGAGATGAGTGCTCCAAGGTCTCCTGTGCTCTACAATATGGTTCACGAGGCTTTGATGGAAGAATAGAGGGGGACCCTGGGCTGAAAGTCAGAGGCCTTTCTGTCTCTGTAGGGAAATGAGAGACGCATTCATGGTCACGGCTCATGTGTGGGAAGAAACTCTTACCAGTTATGCTAAGTGTTCTAAGCAGCAGGACTGCTGACGATAATCTCATATAACTGGTAGGGGTGCTCCACAAACTCGGGCTATGACCATACTCCCATCGTTTGATTAGGAGTCACAGCCTTCTGCCATCCTCTCTTTCCCAGACAACGTTTAGAATAATTTCAGCCAACATCGTGGAGGGCCCCCCTACCAACAATCATAGAATACCCCCTGGCCACACCCTGGGAGGCTCTTTCTCCCCCACTGCCTGAGGCCACCCAGAGAGCCAGGATCCGGGTGCAAAGCAGGAAGAGCATACACACCAGCAGACCTAACTCTCAGGCCAGGCTGCAAATGACACCTACCTGGTGTCCCCCAAGGAAGGCATAAGGCCCCACTCTCCCCTCCAGCCCCTGCCGGCCAGGCCCACCCGTGTCCTGTGCTGGACTCTGGCTGTGATCAGCCTCCAGTGCAGAGAGCAGAACCCCCCATCCCAGAGCACCGCATCCAATAAAGCCAACACTTTCATCTCATGCTCCAAAACGCACACACTACGAACATTTAGAAAATTAGATTCATCCATTCATGCCCAAATATTTTTTTCGAAAGAATGTTCTGTGCCCCGGCAGCCATTTTATCTGATACTGATTTTTTCCCCATTCTTTTCCTTTCTTCCCGCTCTTCTCTGCTCAGTAATGATATATTGCCTTTTGTTAGAGCAGCTTAGAATTGCAGTTTAGTCTCAAGGCTTCCCGGTCAGGGTCAGGAACGCTGCTTCACACCAGTAGTCCCAGCATTTTGGGAGGCTGAGGCAGGAAAATCCCTTGAGCCCAGGAGTTCAAGACCAGCCTGGGAAATAAAATGAGATCCCTTTCTCTACAAAAAGTTTTTTTTAAAAAAAATTAGCCAGACGCTGTGGCACACACCATTCGTCCCAGCTACTCAGGAGGCTGAGGTGGGAGGATCGCTTGGGCCCAGGAGTTCAAAGCTGTTGTGAGCTAGGATTATACCACCGCATCCCAGTCTGGGCAACAGAGTGAGACCCTATCTATTTTTTTTTTTTTTTAAGAATTTCCTGGTGGCCTTTCAAATTTTTAAAAAATGTCTTTCTTTTTTTAAAACTTATAAAGCATGCAGGACCCCAAAGCCTGTGGAGCTCTGCTCTCTCTGTGCATGTGGGACAGGGGGCTGCACTCAGAGCTTGCCTCCCTGCTGTCCTCCCTGCCTGGGGCATCTGACCCACACGGCTGTCCCCGTCCCCAGACACACTGGACCTCTTGTCATTCACATATGTGAGTGCACTCCATTTTAAATCTTCTGGAGCCTTTGTGGTGTTTCCTTTTGCTTTCCCAATACATTTAAATTTTTCTGGGGAACAAGGACAGCTATGTATTAAAAGACAG
The DNA here is from genome assembly GCF_009761245.1 of Sapajus apella. NCBI lineage: Eukaryota > Metazoa > Chordata > Mammalia > Primates > Cebidae > Sapajus > Sapajus apella. Next base: position 6,929,591 of record NW_022437026.1, read on the forward strand.
CGGAATGCCATGGTTTCAGCAAGGACAATGAGGCCAGGCTCACCACTGATCAGTTCCATGACCTTGGGCCGCACATTTTCTGCTCTGCGTCCTCAGTCTTCCTGTCTCTAAGTGGGAGTGTTAAGACTGTCTGCCCCACTGGGGCTGTTGTAAGGATTAAAGATGCTGATATATGTAAAGTGCTTAGAACAGTGTTTGGTACAGGGTAAGCCGTGTGTGTGTGTGTGTGTGTGTGTGTGTGTGCGCGTTTGTGTGAGATACAGGGTAGGCAGGGTGTACTTCAACACACACTCATGCACACCACTAACTGCATGCTTCAGTCAAGTTTCTAAACCTCTCCAGCCTTCTCATAAGTAAAATGAAAGAAACGACCCATCCCCAGTGTTACTGTCATCATGTGGGACAAAGTATGCCAGCCAGTGTTGGTATAAAGTGGGCACTCAATAGAACTCAGGGCCTTTCCCCATCACTCCTTTCACTCCCATCCCTGGTCCTGCTTCAGGGCATGCGGGGCAGTGACACTCAGAAGCGGGCTATCAGCAATGTCTAAGCACCTCCCAAGCACAGACATTCTCATAAGAACCTTGACTTAATACTCTTTTTTCAAGCACCTACCATGAGCCCAACCCTGTGACTTGGAGAGGCTGGACGATGAGAAAGGGGTGAAGGGCACCACCCCACATACCAGTCAGCACTCTGCACAGAGTTTTGAAAGAAAAGGCAGGAAGAAAAGGAGGCAGCAAGCCAGCGGCATTTTAAGTATTCAGCCTAGAAGCCTCCCATCAGCTGCGCCTCCTCCATCCTGCTTCCTATTTGAAGAACTCTCCAAAGCTAGAGTACAGACAGGCCCCCTTTCCAGGCCAAGCCTGACCATTGCCTATGTTGGTTATGCTAAGAGCCTACAGTTTTCCTGCTCCCAGATGTATGGCTCAAAGGCACAGTACAACCCTGGGTCCCACCCGAGATGGGAGCACGTCCTGCAGCAGTCAGCTCCATTACTCTTTCTTGACCTCACGCCCTATCCTCCCACCATGCTGCAGCCCTATCCTGCATGTCCAGAGGCCCAGCCACCGGCCCAGATTTTGCCCGTTTCCTCCCCCAGAACCTGGGCCCTTTCTCTACAGCCACGACCTGAATCCACTCCTGGAGTGAAAACATCACTGGGGACTCAGAAACCTTGTCCCCGCCATCCACTGGACTCCCACCCCGCTGTACTCAAACTTCAACACTGATGCTTGCTAAAGCCGGCAACACTCTGTACACCGTGCCTTGGCCAGCCAGACTCCCTCTCAGACACAGTTCCAAAGCTCCGTGCATTCACCTAGAAAGCCCCCTTCCCACCGCCCCAGGGTTCAGCTTAGTCCTGCTTCACCAGTGCTGTGCTGCCTCCAGATTCCGGCACGCCTTGCATCCCAGCTCCTGACTATTGTTATGGCAGCTGGGGGGACAATCGCTGTTATTATCTGCCACTGCTGCTGGCATTAGATATCATTCTCAAGGAAATTAACAAATTCTGCCTTTTGTGATATATATTTGTAGCAAGAATGGACCTCAGACAGGCCTGACACCTCAGCCTTGTGAGGGATGCTCCCAGGAAACTGGTCTTCCATTACTCAGCCCTGTGGGAAACACTTGGGGACTTATTGGGGTCGTTGACACCAGCTGTTTGCACCTGGTGAGCAAAGCACATACTCAGCCTCCTCAACTATCAAGAGGTCTGGGGCAGGAAGCCAAGCGAGTGTTAAACCCAGTGTGAGAATGGCAAAGGAAGTCTTAAGCCTGGCCCACTTCTCATTCCATTAGGTGGCATTATCCATAGCTTTATGTCCCCATGGAGCCTGGGGGACCCCTGAAACTGGATCTCTGCCTGCAGAGATACTGCTGATCTCCTATTTTGTGGGGCCATCTCTGTTTTGTGGGTATTCTTTGCCATTAAGAAAATTTCAAGTCTTCTGATACTCTGGGTGCGTCTTTCAGTCACTATCCCATTGTGTCAACTTTGCACTGGTCTATTCATCTCAATAAGATCACATTCTTCTGCAGGCAGACAGAGTTGAAATAAGGAATACATAAATGCTCACTGTAGCCTTTCCTGTGACTTAAAAGATACCTAGCCTGTGGGCATTCCTTGAAAATTTTCTTTGTCCTGCATGAATGAAGAGAGAGACTTATTTCACTAACAACTACATGGATAAAATTGTGCTAAGATCTGCCATGGGCCAGGCACTGTGCAGGAAATAAAAATAAATGAAAGACAGGGTCACTGTTCTCAAGAGCCTTGCAGCCTGGTTGAGAGCAAGTAGCAGAGACCTTTCCTGCTTACGGAATGACCATGTACTTCCACACATTTCCCAAGTTCTTCATAATTAGGCTGATTCTAGCCAGTGAGCTGTGAGTAGACGGGATGAATGATGATGACTCTTGGAGTCTGAAGCATTTAACAGCCCCAGTCAACTCTCCAGCTGTCTTTCCCTGACGCAGTGTCCACAGCAGCCCCCATCAGTCTGGGTCCCTGAGCAACTGTGTGCAGCAGAGACCTCTGCCTGATTGCACTAGATATGTGGGCTGAGCAAGAACACAGATGATTTTTTGTGATGCAACCAAGATTTTAAGACAAAGTTATTATGCCAGCAGAGCCTAGTGGGAACACACACGTATGTGCAATGCAATAAGATCAGACAGTACCTGATCAGCATCCAATAAATGGTGTGAATAAGACACTCCAAGCTTAGCCTTGACCTGTGGGCTTTGCCTTTGCTGTTCCATCTTCCTAGAGTTCTTCCAGATCTTTTTGTGGCTGGCTCACTCCTGCCATCCAGGTCTCAGCTATAAGGTTATCACCGTGATCCACCCTTCCTGATCACCTGCTCCAGAACGCACAGCTCCAAACCACTGCCTATCTCATCACACCTCCCTGATATTCTATGGAATGAGCCTGCTCGCCGTCCATCTTTCCCTTGCCACAGTGTAAGCACAATGTGAACAGGGACCTTGTTGCTTGTCATTGCTGTGTTCCCTAGAACTGTGCCTGGCACAGAGCAAGCACTCCATCAGCAGATGACGGATGAACCCACGAACAGAGAGTGTGTGCCAGGGGAGTCTGGAAGATGAGGGTTTGTGACGGAGGAGGCTTCGAGAAGCCCTTTAAAAGAGGGTCACTGAGGTTGTTTTGGCAGTCACAACAGCATCAGCAAGGCCGGGGCAGGGACACAGGGGAGGCTGGGATGACCATGAGCTGAGTGGGTCAGCTGGGGTGAAGGAGCACAGTGGGAAGAAAACGGCTGAGAGCCTCAAATGCTAGCTATAGCTGACCTAGGGCCAAGAGAAGCTATCTGAGGGTGCTGACGGGGTGCAATGTCCCCAAACCCACTGTTCGGGGAAGGTTGACTGGATGGGGATTTCTAAGCTAGAGATCCACCGAAAGGGGCTGAGGACAACAGCATAGGTATTAAGCTGTGAAAAACCGTCCAGAGAGGGGTGATGGCCAGGGAACAAAAGGAAGAAAATGATAAAGGAGGAGTCGGGAAATCTTTGTCTAAAAACGTTCCCTGATGCCCAGTGCCACACAGGCGGGGTAGGAGGAGAAGCCAGGTCTAGAGCTCAAAGGTTCTTTCCAGTAGATTCTCAAATTCAGCAGTCCTTCCACAGACTGCGGTTTCTCTCTGAGCCCTCTGAGGTACCCAGGCTAATGTAAACAAGAGCAACGCCCCAGAACAATGCCCGCTCGGGTTCCTGAGACAGACCCAACAAACACACCACTTCAGTACAGACGGCGAGAAACTGACATCAAACTCACACAAAACAGATGCACTTTTTCGAGGCAGAATCTGAGTCTGACCCTTAGTAAAGCAAGGGTATAATGCTTCCCTTGCTGGCCATGCAGTTTTCGTGAAGATGAAATGGGGTTACAAATTTTAAGTTTAAAAATACTTTATGAGTATCACTCTCATAAAGAACAAAATGTACTTGTTAGGATTTTTTTCTCCTTTCCAGGGCACAGGCTTTCTTATGGAGTCCTGGACATTGATTTGACAGTCCAGGGTAGCCGCTTTGTTCTGGGCAAGGGGGCTGTGTCAGTAGAAACGGAACCTAGTTTCATGATGTGAAAGCTGTGTTACAGCCCGTTTTGTTTATGACTTTAAACAGAAGAGTTAAGGCTCCGCCTGGCACATGGGAAGTACTCACTACTTATTAATGAGTTTTCTATTGTTGCCCACTCTATTTGTCTTCCTTCTTTATCACTATCTAAAGCAGTGCAAGAAATCAGGCAACACAAATGAACAGCAAGAAGAAAGGTCTACATCGCCATTGACTTCCTGTCCCTCTTCTCCCTACGTCCTGCCCACGCACTCAGCAATGCCCTTTACATTGGATCTCCTGCCTCTCCCTATTCTGTCACATCCTATTTCCCTGCTAAGTAATGCTGCAAACAGCTCCCATCATGCCACGCTCTTAAAACAATCCTCGGTGGTGCTACATCAGGACCTCATGCAGAGGGTAGGGGAATTTATTTCTACTCCTGATGTTTCCTCCATGTGGTGGGAGTGTGATTAGTTGTAATGCCTCAGCTTGTCTTCCCCCAGCTTACCCATTTCTCCTTGTGGTTGAGAGGAGGGGGAGTAGCTTATCTTATTGTTGAGTCTGGTAGAGGATGCTGGCCACTCCTTGCTTAGCCTCTTTTTCTGCCCTTCCTTGGTGAAGCAAAGGGCCTCCAGGAAACAGGTGTTCTTCTATGCCCCTCTAGTTCTAAGTTCACAGGGCTGGCCCATCCACCACTGCCTGCCATGAAGAGAGAATGTCTATTTGGCTGTCTGCCTAAGCTACCACCTCCCATGTAGCCTTTCTCAGTTTTACAGCTGATATTTTGGCTTTGTCTACTCTTGCCTTGATCTAAGTTCTCAGCCAGCTCATCAGACCAGGGAGATGACACTGTTTATTGTTGAATGCCCCCGGGAATTCCAGCAAATGTCCATGGTCTGTGAAAAACACTGGAGTCCTCAGCCTGGCATTTTAGATGTTCCATCAAAAAGCAAAACAAGACAAAACAAAACAAAAAAGCACGTATTGGTCGACTCCACGGGCCCAGATTCCCACTCCATCATGCCCTAGATGCGTCCTGGACACAGAGCCCCGACGCTGAGCTCCCCTGGCGTCCTGAGCATGCTTCATGCTTTCTTTCTCCCACACACTGAGCTCAGCTCCTGTCCAACAGTGTTTAACTCCACCAACACGCTCCCAACCACCCAAGCGGCTCATGTGCCACTTTCCTGCGTGCCTTTCCTGACCCCTGAGAGCTGATCGCTCCCTTCAGTGCCGCATTTCTCACTTGGTTTCCTTTGTCAGGAATCTTCCTGTCCTCCTGCCCAGGCTCTCCTCCCTATACTCATGCCTGTCCAACTCTCACCTATCTCTGAGCTCCCCAGTTGAATGCCTCTCCCTCCAAAGCCTCCTGAGTCCCCAGGAGTGTTGGATATTCTTCCAAAGTGCTTCCATAGAATCCTGTCTATCATTAAACATGCTGACTTAAAATGCTCCACTAATTTTTCTCAAGAAACTTATGAAGAAACACAGATGACACTCATAAATATGCACATGCTGGAAAGAGAGGAGCTGCCCCTGAGGATGGTGAGCTGCCGACAGCAACACAGAAGTCAAAGGAAAGTGCTCACCATGGGTACTGTTACACTAGAAGCCAAGCAGGGGAAAGGCATAGACAGATCAACTTTCCAGAATTCTCCAGTCATCAGGAGAAGGCTCTTGAGGAGGTGGTTATCCTATCAAGGGTCCGTGAATTAAAGGTATCATACATACCATGAATGCAACCCCCCCATGAGGTTACAAGAAGCTGGGACTCTTCGTCCCTAGAGTCAGGGAGGGAAATCCCTACATTCAGAGAGAGAAAGGATGAATCCAGGCCACCCAGAATAAACACAATGGGACAGGGTCTCGACTGTCAGCCTCCCCCATCCAGTAAGCGCGAATGCCGAATGCCAAAACCTGGTGCTCGGGCAACAGCGGCTTGCAGCTCAAATGACACGTCTGAATATTGAGGCGATTGCATTTTTCTCACCGGCTTGAAGCTTGGGAAGTCTGATACGCCTCTTTGAAGTCTACTCAGTGCCTGGGGAATGTGTGGATTTTCTGGGGCCTTTGACAATACGGGCATAGATAAGACCGATAAGACCCTCTTGGGCTCAAGTATCAAGAGGCTTTCCTCAACTTTATAGATGCTGCTGGGAAAGTGCGAGCGAAAGCTCTGTAATTTTTAACAGGAAGTCTTGAGTCTGCCTTGCTTCTAGGTTAGGCTAAAAAGAACAGACGCCACGGTTTATCCTTAGGGGACAGTGAGCGTCTTGTCACATGAGACAATAAGCACAGGCTAGAGGGCTTGATTGAGAATGTTTCAGGAAGGATTCCTGCCTTTAGAGAAAGCCCTTTGGCAGTCCTACAAATACACACACACTGTACTCGCCCATTCCTCCAATTAAAATGTGCCGTACAGAGCAACTCGTCCCTGTTCCTTTTTAAAATAATTTTGGGCCATTATCACCAAAAGCCTTGCACACGTTGACTTAAAGAGCGCCTAGGACAGCCAGAAGGTTTGGTGGCACAGTACCAATTTTGGTGAGCCACTTGGCCACAGCGCCGTAGATCTCGTCCAGGATGAGGATGACCACGAGGTTGATGATGACTGCTGTTGCTGTCACTGTCACCCGGACATTAGAGCGTGTAGCCTTATTGAGAGACAGAGCGGCTGCAGTTGTTATTCGATACACAATCACCCCAAAGACGATTGAGAACGTCAGAGCAATCTGTTGAGGGAAAACAGAGAGAAGTACACATCAGCAGACAAAAGTAAGCCCCTACTATTTGCTCCGCCAACAGTACCATTTGCTGTTATGAGATGTTATTAGTCTGGAATCTTTCGGTGGTAACAAATTTTTAGACAGAGTTCTGAGCGGAGGTGCATTTACCAGGGGAGGATGTATTTAGTTTTTATCAGATTCCAAATGGTTTATCTCACACACACACACACACACACACAAAATAAAGATGAACACGCTGGACCCTGTGGAGTGTTCAACACACATGATGCAATTTCTTTCATTAGGGAGCTTTCCATCTTCTATGGAAATAACATGAACTCCTTTTAAATAAATGATAGTAAATAATGCCCAAGAATGTATTAAGTGCTAAATGAACAGTGTCATTGCTGAAGGAACTCCAAGTCCATGGGAGCAAGTAAATCTGTGTGATCAGGGAAGAGTTTGTGGAGAAAGTGGGATTTAGAATGGAGTTTCCATCAGAAGAAACAGAAAGCCGTTGAAGGTGTCTGAGCTGAGAAGGGATGAGTCACAGCTTGGTAAGTAGAGGCAGGAAGGTTGCTTAAAGGAGAAAAGAGGAAATACATCGGGAGTGAAATTTTAGGAATCTCAGTCCTCAGGATGAACAAAATAGCACTGTAAGATTTTTCTGCCAGGTGACTTGAAGTGGAGGACTCAGATTTCTCATTTGGTACAGAAATCTCTAGCTGCTGTGCTCCAGAGAGAGGCTTGTAGCCACATGGCCTCTAAGGTCCTCTCATTTCCTCTCTCTAGAACCAGGAATAATAAGGGCCTCTCCTAGACCTAGATCCGTCCAACAGTCCCTCTCCCTTTTTCTTCCCCACATCCCTTCCTGTCCCCATCACAGCCAAGGAAGGATCATATCCAGGAAGCACAAGGATGCTATGAGAAGAAAGTGCCCTGAGTCAGCCTCTTAGAGCAGACACAAGGAGGACAGACAAATGCTAGGTGCATGCCCGCTCAGAGCAAATTCTAACTTGCTTCAGTCAAGCCAAGACTTCTTCACGAAAGTCTTCCTTCTTAGTTTCTGTAAAGGAACCTGTCCTATCTCATCTGTGGGACAGGGACGGGGCGCTGGCTATAAAGGACTAACAGAAAACGTGGCCAGAGAAAACGGCAGGTGGAAGTCTCCCCTGAAAAAAAAAAAATGAGCTGTGCTGGACTATGTGCTGGACTACACACACACACAGACACACACACACACACACACACACACACAGCTGGACTACACACACACACAC